>NC_064868.1:115941343-116243531 GCF_024139225.1 Suncus etruscus
TTTCCTTGCTTCAAACTTCATCATTTGTTAGAGAAAATTTCCTTGCTTCTTAATTTTTGCTCCTATGACTATGATTAACTGTCCATAGATCAAGATAGGTTTATCTGGGCTCTCAATTTTCAAGCATAGGTCTGAGTCTGTCTTTATTTCAGTACCATGCTGTATTGATTCCTATCTTTAGAATATCATATAAAGTTGGCCAAAGAGAAGATTCCCATCTTATTTTTTCTTATAATTGTGTTGGCTAATTAGGAGGAGGATTTTTTTTTTCATATAAATTTTAACTGCCACTGGCAGTTTTGTAGGGACTGTATTGCATCTGTATACTGCTTTGGGTTATATTATCAATATGATAGTATAAAATAATCTAATTCATAAACTGCCATTTCACAGAGTTTAATTGCTTTTAGTAGTTATTTAGAATTTTTCTTTAAGTCATTCACTGCTTTTGTTAAGCTGATTATTAGGTAATTTATTTCTGAATTACAATTGTGCATAGGACTGTTTTCTTAATTTCTCGTTCTTCTCTTTCATTGTTTACATATAACAATGCCATGGATTTCAATGTGTTTATTTTGTGGCTTGACACATTACTGTATTTTATTGCTTGTAGAAATTTTTCTGTAGATTTTAGGGTACCTATGTATAGCATGACATTATCTGAAAATAGTTATAACTTACTTTTTCAATTTGGATGTTGCCTAATTGTGGTGATGAGCCTTGTAGTAGTAAGAGTGGGCAACTTTGTCTTGCACCTGATCTTAGAAGATTCTCCATTTTTTACCACTGAGAATTACTTTATCTATGGGTTTGTAAAATACTTTAGTTATGTGAGGAAAGTTCCTTTGATCCCTATTTTTTACCTTTTACTTTTATTTTTATTTGTTTTTTAATTTTTATTGTGGCCAAAGTAAATTACAAATCTTTCACAGTGATATCTAAGGTATATAGTGACAATAAATGAAGGGTAGTCCCACCACCAGAGTTGTCCTCCCTCCACCCCTGTTCCCAGCATGCCATCCATATCTTCCTCCTTTACTCCCCAGAATGCTAGTGTAACTGATCCCCACTTGTACTGCTTGTTGTAGATTAGGTATCAATTCTGTTGACATTGACTTTGGGTTTGGAGTTCAAGTTTGATCTTTTTTTTATTATTAAAAGTTCATACAACTGTCTTGTCTTGGTTCCATCCATTTCCCCCCCTCAATTTGTGAGGCTTAATAAGATTATTCAAGTTATATGGTTCTGTTGGAGATAAAAAGGAAAAGAAAAAAGAAAGAAAGAAAAAAGAAAAAACTGGGAGGAGTCTGTCTAGGTGTTATAAATATCTAATGGGAAAAAGTAAAAAAGGTAACAAAACAAAAACAAAAACAAAACAAACAAAAAACAGAAACAAAGCAACAACAAAAAAGACAAAATACAAAAAAACCACAAAAACCAGAAACAGCACTACAGAAAACAAATAAGCAACAAATGAAAACAAACAAAAAAAACCCAGCAACTACATAAAAAAGTTTGTATTTATTTATTTATTTTGCATAGGCACAGTAAGTATTGGGGTAATTAGAACGGGAATTCCCTTGCCCTAGTACAGGGGTCTTCAAACTATGGCCCGCGGGCCACATATTGTATTTATTCCCATTTTGTTTCTTCACTTCTAAATAAGATATATGCAGTGTGCATAGAAATTTGTTCATAATTTTTGTTTTTACTATAATCTGGCCCTCCAACAGTCTGAATGACAGTGAACTGGCCCCCTATTTAAACAGTTTGAGGACCCCTGCCCTAGTAGATACAGAGTTTCTCCACCCTTGAAGCATACTGTCATGGGAACACCTACAGGCTCCATACACACTCATTTTTACACCCCAAGGTCTTTTTATGGTGCCAGGAAACTTTCTGCTCAGTTGTGGATGATAACATCAGGCCTCTGTAACTAGAGATCTTGGTATTTACACGGGTCATAGGATGAAGCTTAAAATAGAGTCTTTCTTTGCAGTTCTAGAAGTTCTGTTCCATCACTGTTGTTATAATCAGTCTTTTGTAAATGGTGGTCCTGGTTTTTGCACCAATCCTAGGATGAAGCCTGGAGTAGAGTTTTTTCATTATGTTTCCAGAAATTCTGTTTTGTCGCAGTTGTCAAAGTCAGACCTCTGTGATTGGAGATCTTGGTTTTTGTACATATCCTAGGACAAAGCCTAGGCTAAGGTCTTTCTTATTGGTCCCAGGTTAAGTACTGCCTAGTCCAATGTTCTGTAGTTGGCGATCTTGTCTTTTTGCACATATCAAAGGGCAATATGTCTTCTGATTTCATCTTACCTTTAGGGCAACCTGTTCTTAGATCAAGTTATTGCCGCTTCCTCTTTATCAGGATTTCATATCAAAACTGACACAAGTTGGTACTAGAGAAAAATTAGGATTTTCCCAGGGGAATTTGGTTCCTGGTACAGTTGTAGGGAGCTGTGTCAGTTCTATGTCTGGGGTATAGGTCTCCCGATTGGATGGTTGCTGCCTGATCATATGGAGTCCAAGTTGCATTTGATCCCTATTTTATGGAGATTTTTTTTTATCATGAATGAGTGTAGAAACTTGTCAACTGCTTTTTCTACATCTACTTTTACCATCATATGGTTTTATATTTCATTGTCTTTGTATGTTGCATTATGTTGACTGATTTGCATATAATATGCCTCCCTTTTATCTCTTGGTAAATTCTACTTGGTCATTGTATATGATTTTTTTGACATACTGTTGGAGTCAATTCACTAGTATTTTGTTAAGGATGTTTATGTCGCTAGTCAGGAACATAAGAATCTACAGTTTTTCTAAATGGTGTCTATGCCTGCTTTTGATATCAGAATAAAACATTCAATTTTAGTACTCAATTTTAGTATTCAATTTTAGGTCAATTCAAAATCGAATAAAACCTACGTGACAGATTTAATCCATAAATTATATTGAATAGAAAAGGAAGAATCCTTCATGACACTGAATATGAGGTATTTTCAATGGTTCAATGCCATATATCAACAAATAAAAGTAAAGAAAAATGAAACTACATGAAATTAAGAAGCTCTTTCACTGCAAGTGAAAGAATTACCAGACTAAAATTATATTCTACATATTGAGAGAAAATATTTACTAACACTCCTACAACAAAGGGTTAATATCATATATATATATCACTTTAAATCTGAATGAGATAAAATAATCCATTCCATCAAAAATGGGGAGAAGAGATAAAAAGAAATTCCTCAAAGAAGATATACAGATATCCAAAAGATATATGAAAAAATTGCCCTGTACTCATCAGAGAAATACCAGTGAAACTGGCACACGTTAAAAATACAGTGTTGACATAAATATTTGGAAAAATAAAGTCTTGTCCACTGCTAGTGGAAATGTGGACTGATTCAACCTTTTCAAAAACCAATATAAACATTTCTCAAAAAGAGTAAGAATTGAACTCCCATATGATCAAGCAATTCCACTTCTTGGTATCTATCCCAAAATTCCCATTAAGAAAAGACAATTTTGCTCCTTCATTCATTGCATCACTAATGACAATAACCAAAATCTAGAAACAACCCAAGTGTCCAAGAACAGATGACTGGATAAAGAAACGATGGTACATATATACAGTGAATACTACTTGGCTATAAAGTTAAATTATATAATTTGCTGCTAAATGGGTGAATCTAGAGAATCATACTGAGTGAATTGATAAGAAAGGAAATAAGAGACACAGAAGGATCCTTCATATATGGAATATAAAGAAACATAGAAGAGGAGTAACAAATAATCAAAAACAAGAGAACTTGAACATTGGTCTATAGAACCAAGATTACCAGGGTAATAGAGGATAGGATAGTTGTGTGTATGGGGACACTTTGGTGGATGGTGTGGTGTTGTAATATTGTATGAATAAAATCCATCATTAACTGTATCACAGTCTAAAATAAAAATAAAATTTTATAAAAGACTGTGCAATGCATTTCATTATGGAGACACTTATGAACAAAACCTGAAGTGATATATTTCCTAAAGTGGCGTCTGTTTTTAGAGCATAATGTGACAAAATAAATAACTAATGCAATAAAAAAGAAAGTCATGAAGTTTCTTTCACTAATAGCTGCCTAAGAAAATGATTCAAAGGGGGGTGAAAACCTTGAGAAAGTCACTTTGTAGGTTATAATTATGTATGCTGATTACAACCATAATGAGCCATACAGTTTGGAATTTTACACTGTGTCAAAGCCTCCAGATATAGAGCATTAATAAATCTAATTTTTATTCTAACCAAAAAGGAAACACTTTAGTCTAACAAAATTTGGTACAGAAGAAGGAAAAGATCCATTTGGAATTTAATAAAATATAAGATCTTCAGACCAGATTAAAAACATGCACACTTTGTATATAATACAGGGAAAACAATAATTCCAAGGCAAAAAATAACTATTTTTGTGCAAATAGACTTGGAAAATATGCCTTTCAAGTAATCCAAGACCCAAAGAGTCAGTGAACCATTACTTGAAATCTCCAATCACAGAAAACGTGGCCATCTCCAACCTGCTGAAGCCATGCCTCCTGCCTCCATCACCCAGAATCACTATCCTCCAATGGCTCCACTCACCTCCCCTCTATAATTCTCTTTAGGGACACCAATCTAACCAAATTTTATGTACACCTGTTGTTGGGCTGATATCAGGAGGGTTTTTTTTTTTTGCGGGGGGAACTTTTCTTGCCCTCCCCCATCTTTCTTCTTCTGGGCAGCCTGACTGCGATAACTATGCGCACAGATGCAGTCATCTAGCTGGAACCAGGCCAGTTCCATAGACTCACTCTTTTCTCAAACAAGACAAGCCATGAAATATCATAGGTACACCAGCCAACGCAATAGAAAGCTGACCATCTCAGGAGAGACCAGACCAAACCCCAGCCCTGCTGAAGCCATGACTACTGCCTCCTTCACCCAGAATCTCCATTTTTCTGATGACCCTGCCTCATAGTCCCTCTATGATTTCCTTTGGGGCACCAGTCTGACCAAACTTCAGAAATACATCAATTTAACAGACTAGACAGTTAACAACATAAGCTTACTAAGCTGCCTGCCATTGTAATAATGTTTTCATTGGAGATACAATAATTTTCAAAAAATGTGTTTACTACTGTAATTTTTTTCTTTTAATTTTAAAACTTTCTTCTCTTCTTTTTTTCATTTTTAATTCTTTTGTAAATAACTTTCCTTTCACTTATCTGGAAACAAATGTATATCAACTATGTCAACTATGTAATGCATTTTCTTTGACTAAAGTAAAAAAATAATCAAGTAGATGCAGAATTCACTTATCCAGAGAGTAGCTACAAGACATCTGCAGAATACAAGTGTTAGTGTTTTCTTGAACTTAAATTCCACTGTGCAAAATTTTCAAATAAAAATATTTCTAGAAGAATTTGAAATTACTTTAGACATATATGTGTCAATGTTGCCAACTTCAGGGTTTTATGGTGTTTGCCTTACATGTAGTCAGCCCTGGTTTGATTGTCTGTAACTGTGTATATGGTCACCCAACAACTGTCAAGTGTCACTCTTGAACCAGAACCAAGAATACTTTTGAGTATGACCAAATAGCTTTAAGTATGGCCCCAAGCCACCAATTCCCCCTCAAATAAAATTAAAGTTGCATATTAATTTACCTACATCCAACACCCTGTTCTTGTCCAGAGTAACCATTTTCAACTATCACTGTCATAGTAGTCTTCTCTGCCCTAACTATACTCCCCCTGCTCTTTGTGGTAAACTTCCTACCATGGACTAGTCTTCCCAGTTTTCATCTCTATTGTCTTTGGGTATTATTGCCATTCTATCATTTTTGTTTTTATATTACGCTAATCAGCACAATCATACTATATCTATCTCTCTCCCTCTGACTCATCGCACTCAGCATAATACTCTCCATATCTATCCACGTATAAGCAAATTTCAGGATTTCATTTTTCCTAATTGAAAATCACAGTGCCTAAAAGGAAAAAAAGAAAGAGAAGAAAATACCTGTCATAGATGGGGGGTGGGGTCTGCGGGCAGAAACTGGGGACATTCGTGGCAGGAAATGTGCTTTAAAGTGGGTGGGTAATGGAATATTATATGACTGAAACTCAATTGTGCAAACTTTTAAAAAAAGGTTGCTGAGTGTTTTATACAATTGTTACTTTTTTCATTTGCCATGGATTTTGAAATCCTTAAATCTTCTCTAAGAAGAGGGGATAATATTGACAATAGTAGTTTATGTCTTTAATCAGCTATTTTTAATGTGTTCTTATTTTAGACTCTTAAGAATCCAATGTGAAATTCAACCATACTTTTTACAATTACAAGCATACATGTTCAGTTTAGAAAGATATGTTATCTAAAAAATTCCAAACCTTGAGCATTTTGTTTAAAAGAAACTTGGCTACAGTGGCCAGGGAGATGCATGCAGAAGCCCTAGTGTTGTTCTCCAAGCACTGCTGGGCACTGAGTTGAGATTAATAGCCCCTGAGTACCATCATTTGTGGCCCAAAAGAGGCTCTGCTCTAAATGCTTATTAAATGAATAAATAATGAAATTGAGCCATATTAACTTCCCTTGTTCCTAGATGATCTACAAAATTAGATATCGTCTGAAGCACAAATTGCTTGACATGTTATCTTTGAATGAATATTGCTGCTTGTCATTCACTTACCAACCTTCATACATCTTATTCGTTTCCCACAAGAAACTCTCTGAACCCCAAAATACTAAAAAAAAAAGTACAGGGATGATTTATATTCAGAGGTTGCTAGGTTTGGACTGATAGTCACTATGAAAGTTATCTTCATAATTGAATAGCTTTTTGGTTAAAACCTATTTTCCATATAGCCAAGTTCTCCTAGGACAAGTCGCTATGCTGCTCCTGATAAGTATAAACAGCCACTCTCCCATGAATGTAACCTTGTCCAATTTTAAGGCCACAATTAATCTCCTTCCTGTCTGTTAAAGCATTTGCACAACTGAGATGTTATTTCATTAGCTTAAAAGCAGACCTTCCTTATAGCCTATAGTGCAAGAGCCCCCCCAATTATGTCCCTGCTGAGCATTCAAAAAATTATCTCGTGCTTTCAGTGCTGAACTTAATGTAGTATTGTTCAGTGGAAGTGGAGAGGGTTGGGGAAGGGTGCCAGGCAATCTCATTTATACATTTGGTCATTTTAAATTTGCCTACATAAGAGTTAACCCAATCAATCATGGAAACAGCTAAGGGCAGAGATAGTAAACACATCAAAGGGGTCACAGGTCAAGTAATTTCCTCTTTGACCCTACACTTGCCAACAGACAGATGGATGGCAGCCTGTCTTGACCCCTTCCCTGTGCTGAGGCAGAGAGTAGGAAAGCAGCAGTTCTCAGCTATGTGGATGAAGAACAAAGAGAAGACAGAGGGACAAAGAACAGCAACGCAGCAGGGCAATTGGCCTTAAGAGGCAGGCTGTGAACTTCAGAGCAGCAGACTTCAAACCAGGAAAACAGCAGGGGACGCCAAATGTCAACAGAGAACAGCACATGTGACACTGTCCAGTGAAGGGATAAGACAGCAGGGGGCAGGACATGTGACATATACACTGTAATTAAAGAAACCAGAGACTACAGACAAAAACAAAAGTCTACCTCTTTCCAGCTGTAAACTAGAAGACATGAATATCAGAAACATCTGTAGTTTTGTATGTCAATGTCATTCAGAATGCTGGAGGTTTCACACTCTCAGGAGTTAGTTCAAATTCACTCTATCAGTGTACACACTGCTTGCTTTATAGTGACACACATCTGAAATGTGTATAGTGTTAAAATTCAGTACTGCTTTGATTATATATTTACTAACAATTTAAAAATCATCTGTTTCTATACAAGCCTTTAAGTCACACAAACTCTATATTAATTTGGGGACAGAGAGATAGTACAGCAGATATGGTATCTGCCTTGCACAGGTCAGCCCAGGTATCCCATAAGGTCCCCTTAGCTTGCCAACAGTGATATCTGAGCACAGAGCCAGGATTAAGGCCTGAGCATCATTGGGTATATCCACAAAACAAAACATTTATATTGATTTGGCATTAATGCCAATGGAGTTGTCCAAAATGAAAAGCAACAACTGGATAGAAAAGAAGGGCTTTATTGGAAAGAAGACAAATGGGAAATCACGTCCAACCAGCAGCAAGCTGGAAACCAAGCTTCAAAGAAAGGAAGTGAGGGCCTGATTCCATGCTCAGTAAAATTAGACTGGCCTGTTATTTGAATTTCCAGAAAAAAAGCTCATGCATATATATGAGGGGAACAATAGGCATGAGGGACTTATCATGGACATTCATGTCCTTGACAGAAAATAGTGAAAACCTGTCAGCAGGTGTATGTTTTTCAGTAGGGTAAAGAGAAGAAAGGTAGCTAATAGATTGAAGAGGTTTCCACTAGGTAGTCTCCACTGACTTAGTAGTGCTAAGGTATTTATGGCAAGGCACTGCCCTGTTTCAACGAAGTAAAAAAAATTAACCTGGAAAAATAGTTCCTTGGCTTAGACTTAGAGTGTCTACCTTGCAAACAGTTAATCATGAGTTCAAAGTCTTGATGTTCTTTATGCATAAATCCAATCCTGGTAGCTGTGATAGTTGAACCTGGCAACTCTGCTGGCTGTAATTCCCAGTGTGGCCAGTGATTTCCAGTCTCATGACAGTCGAATATGTCTAAGTACTATAAAAAGGCACATGACTAAAATTAAGAGGAAGTACTACTCCAGTGAGTGCTTTTGAGTGCCACCTCCAAAAAGGAATGCAGGCCTCAATGAGCACTGTAATCAAGCGTGGCACACTGCACCCTAATGTATGTCCCAGAATGCATCACTGATGAAAATGTTGAGCATTAAAGCCTGAGATGTGCACCATCTCCCTGGCATTACATCAGCAATAAAGGGAATGGCACAGGGAGGGGGTAGAATTAAGCCAAAAACTTTAACAATACATCTGCTCCCATAGGGGAAGAGTTGTCTCATTCTACAAACTACAAGCCTCAGAAATGTCTGGTTTTACCTTCTGGCATAAGGGATTGAGTCATAGGCCTCACATATACAAGAAAAATGCTCAGTAGCTAAGCAATACTTCATATGTTTTTGTTTTCTTTTTTTTTTGATTGTTTGGTTTTGGGGCCACATCCAGTAGTGATGGTGCTTGGGGGCCCATATGGGAAGTGAGAGATCAAAGTCAGGTTGACTACATGCAAGATAAGGGTCCGACCAACTGTACTATTGCTTCAGATCCTGATTTTGTTTTTGTTTTTTAATTTCAGAGAGTCTTTCCAAGTTTTAAGAGGAAAGAGAAGTAGCATGAAGTTGCCAAATATTTTGATTTCTTGCTTACAAGGTCATATGATTTCTATTTTGGATTAGAGACATTTTTTTAGTTTTTGGGTCAAACCTGGCAGTGCTCAGGGGTTACTCCTGGCTCTATGCTCAGAAATCACTCCTGGCAGGTGTGGGGAACCATATGGGATTCCAGGATTCTAATCACTGTCCTTCTGCATGCAAGGCAAATGCCCTACCTCCATGCTATTACTCCAACCCTGGATTAGACATTTATTTTATTTAATATCTTTATTTAAACACCTTGATTACAAACATGATTGTGGCTGGGTTTCAGTCATGTAAAGAACACGCCCCTTAACAAGTGCAACATCCCCATCACCGATGTCCCCAATCTCCCTCCTCCCCACCCCACCCCCGCCTGTAATCTAGACAGGCTTTCTACTTCCCTCATTCATTACATTGTTATGATAGTACTCAATGTAGTTATTTCTCTAACTGGACTCATCACTCTTTGTGGTGAGCTTCACGTAGTGAGCTGGAACTTCCAGCCCTCCTCTCTTTTGTCTCTGAAAATTATTGCAAGAGTGTCTTATTTTTCTTAAAATCCATGAATGAGTGAGACTATTCTGCATCTATCTCTCTCCCTCTGACTTATTTCACTCAGCATAATAGATTCCATGTACATCCATGTATAGGAAAATTTCATGACTTCATCTCTCCTGACGGCTGCATAATATTCCATTGTGTATATGTACCACAGTTTCTTTAGCCATTCATCTGTTGAAGGGTATCTTGGTAGTTTCCAGAGTCTGGCTATTGTAAATAGTGCTGCAATGAATATAGGTGTGAGGGAGTTTTGTATCCTATTTTTGTGTTCTTAGGGTATATCCCTAGGAATGATATAGCTGGATCATATGGGAGCTCAATTTCCAGTTTTTGGAGGAATCTCCATATAATTTTCCATAAAGGTTTGACTAGATGGCATTCCCATCATCAGTGAATAAGAGTTCCTTTCTCTCCACATCCCTGCCAGCACTGCTTGTTCTCATTCTTAGTGATATGTGTCAATCTCTGTAGTATGATATGGTATCTCATCATTGTTTTGATTTGCATCTCCCTGATGATAAGTGATGTGGAACATTTTTTCATGTGCCTTTTGGCCATTTGTATTTATTTTTTGTCAAAGTGTCTGTCCATTTCTTCTCGCCATTTTTGATGGGATTAGATGTTTTTTTTCTTGTAAAGTTCTGTCAATGCCTTATATATTTTGGATATTAGCCCCTTATCTGGTATGTATTGGGTGAATAGTTTCTCCCACTCAGAGTGTGGCTTTTGTATCCTGGGCACTGTTTCCTTTCGGTTGCAGAAGCTTCTCAGCTTAATATATTCCCATCTGTTTATCTCTGCTTCCACTTGTTTGGAAAGTTCAGTTTCTTCCTTGTAGGTGCCTTTAGTCTCAATGTCATGGAGTGTTTTATCTACATGTTGTTCTATATACCTTATAGAACAGGTCTGATATCAAGGACTTTAATCCATTTGAATTTTTACCTTCATACATGATGTTAGCGAGGGGATTAGACATTTCTTAACCAAATAAGCACTATATGTAAATTTTATTTGGGACCTAAGTATCTCTTAGCATTTTCCAGTAAAAAAGCACTGTCAAACCATATCTCATAGCATCATAGCCACCCTATAACTCGATCTTGTTGTTCCTATTCTATAAATTAGGAAATTAGCACCCAGAAAGGTAGTGATTCACTCCATATTATACCAATTGTGCTGTATATAAAGTTACAGACATCTGCAACAGCAGCATAATTATAAACAATCAGAGCACTTGTTACCTAAAGGCCAATGATTATACAACAAACAACATTACTGCTTTACATGTGGTTTTACACTTAATTGATATAAAAAGTTGGGATTATGGGGCCGGAGCAGTGGCGTGTAGTGGTAAGGTGTCTGCCTTGCCAACACTAGCCTAGGACAGACCTTGGTTCGATCCCCCAGCATCCCATATGAGGCTCAGTCGAGGTAATGTCCTACTTGACCTGAACGTGCTTTGGGCTACCAGAGCCATATCGAACTGTGTTTCAGGTTCAAGTGGTGCCATGGGTCAAACTTAGAGCCTCAAACATACAAATTATGTATTGCAGTCCTTTGACCTATGCCCTTGGCCTCTGAAAAAACACATTCTTGTAATTGTGATGCTTCCTTTTTGCAAGGGAAGCATACATACCAAGCAGTGCTCAGGGCTTACTCCTGGCTCAGCACTTTCTTTTTTTTTTTTGTTTTTTTTTTTTTTTGGTTTTTGGGCCACACCCTGTGACGCTCAGGGGTTACTCCTGGCTATGCGCTCAGAAGTTGCTCCTGGCTTCTTGGGGGACCATATGGGACGCCGGGGGATCGAACCGAGGTCCGTCCTAGGCTAGCGCAGGCAAGGCAGGCACCTTACCTCCAGCGCCACCGCCCGGCCCCCTCAGCACTTTCTTTTAAAAAACTTTATTGATTGACTGATTGATTGATTATTGATCTTTGGGCCACACCCTTCAGTGCCCAGGGGTTACTCCTGACTCTGCACTCAGAAACTGCCCCTGGCAGGCTGGGGGACCATATGGGATGCCGGGAATTGAACAAGGTCACTCCTTGGGTCAGCTCCATGCAAGGTAAATGCTTGACTGCTGTGCTATCTCTCCGGCCCCAGGCTCAGCACTTTCATTCTATGAAGACTCAGGACCATAGAGCGCATTAGAGATTTATTCTGCATTGGCTACATGCAAGGCAGGTGCCTATTGCTGTACTATCTCTCTGACCCTCTAATTTTCTTTGAGATCTCATCTTGGAGATTAGCAATGTCGCCAAGGATTCTGATCATGAGCTCCTGGCTAAGGTCTAAGTACTTTTCAAAGTTCCTCTAAGAAGAGCTCATAAATTCTTAAGACAGAACCTAAGAATATGATATCCTGATGCCTGGTTTCCAAAGTGAAGCCAAAAGGTAAACATGGCCAGTCATGAGGCCAAACAGGAGAATATGTTCATCTAATTACAAAGGAAACATATCTGGGAGTATAATAACAGACTCTAGCTCTGATAATCCATCTGCAATTCTTCAGAAATTGATCAACAAGTATAATTTCTTGAATGCCAAGACAAGCCTTGTGCCAGCAGCAGAAGATAGTAGAAGCTCTCTTACACAAAGTCACAAATGCTCAGTTATTTTCACAATACACATAGGTACCCTGATGCCAGACCTAGTCTTTCATCTAGTGTTTGTGTCCCAATAGAGAAACAGTTGTCCCTCTGGATGGTTAAACCCTTTCTCCTTGCAGAACTCCCAGACCCTTGCTAGATCCTGAAGAAAAATCCATGAAGCTACCAAATGTCCCAAGAGCCTACTGTGCACAAGCAAGAATAGACCAGACCTGGTCATCTCAAAGATGAACTTCCCAGATCCTGCTTCAAATAAGGGCTTAATATTCAGCTCCAAGTAACAAGATTAGTAGACCACCTTCTTCTGGTACTTATTTCAAGATCTGGCTCAGTTGCGGTGTTGCCTCACCTGAGATCATACCCATCCACGAACAACCTGTATCCAATCATCGAGCAAAAATACACAGCCTTGGGGCTGGAGAGATAGCATGGAGGTAAGGTGTTTGCTTTGCATTCAGAAGGTCAGTGGTTCGAATCCCGGCATTCCATATGGTCTCCTGAGCCTGCCAGGAGCGATTTCTGAGCATAGAGCCAGGAGTAACCCCTGAGCGCTGCCAGGTGTGAGCCAAAAATAAATAAATATATAAATAAATAAATAAATAAATAAATAAATAAATAAATAATTAAATAAAAAAAATACACAGCCATCGCAGTCCTCACAGAACAGCTCTGATGGACAGTCCCTGTTCTGGAACTTGCCCATTAAGTTAGCCAATATTTTGTTTGGCTAGTGTGCTTTTCAGTTCAATGTCTAGCCAATTTTCCTCTCTCTTATTTCACCTTACACGTAGTAAGTCCTTAATAGCCAGCACTTCATATTCAGTTTCACATCTGTTTCCAGAGCATCTACCCTGTAATTCTAGAACGTGGTACTTCAGTGAAAAGGCCAAATAAGCTTGGAGAGAAAAAGCAAGGGGGGGGTTGCAGAGAGATGGCCTAAAAGGCTGAGTGCTTTCTCTGCTTGCTGGTGGTGACTTAGATTCAATCCCAGCACTGTATTGCCTCAGGAGCTTACTATGACTCAAGCACTCAAGTACCTCAAGGAATCAAGTGACCTCTGAGCAATGTGGGGTGTGGACCCAATGCAGATGGAGGAATACCAGGAGAAGGGGGAGAAAAGAAGAAGCCAAATGACTTTCGGAGACCTTGGTCAAGGCATATTACATTTGGTTTGATTTGGCTTCAAGTCTTTAGAACTCAAGTTGTCCAGTTTCCTTCTTCTTAGGGAAAAAATTGATGACAGAAAGGTAAGAGAGAGGTAGGCCTTATATTTGGGAAGAAATATCCATTAACATTGAGAAGTGGTTACTTGAACTAGGATACACCATTATACTTTGGTTTGGTTTTGGTTTTGATTTTGGGGTCACAACTGGCAGTGCTCAGGGCTTACTCCTGGTTCTGTGCTCATTAATCACTTCTAGTGAGCTCAGAGGACCATATGGGTGCCGAGATCAAACTCCGGTCAGCAGTATGCAAGGCAAGCGCCCTACCCACGGTGTTATCGCTTTGTTCCCTCAACACTATACTTTGGAATGATAAGAGGATTTTTAAATAGCAGTAAAATATGTTTGTTGACATGAGAAAATGTCTAAGATTTCAAAAATCACACTTTCTTCAAATTTTGTACTGTAACATCTCGTCACTCCTTCCCTCCACCAGTGTAGTCACAGTTTAAATACATTACAAAGTTGTGGACTAGCGAACAGTACAATAGGTTGGATGTTTGCTTTGTACATGGTCGACCTGGATTCTATTTCTGGCACCCCCATATGGCTCTGAGAGCCCACCAGGACACTCCTTGAGTGTAGAACCAGGACTAAATCTTGAGCACCGCCCCCAAACAAAATTCAAATACACTTATACATAACGGATTTAAACTATATTAATATTTAAAAAGCTTTGTGGTTCTGTTTTATGCACATTCGAAATAATGCAATTTTCCCCCAAATAAAATGTCACCAAAAATCACAATCATTTCAAAGTCAATCAATTGAATAAGTCATTTTCAGTCTTGCCACATGGTGGCACCACTTTCGCTGATAAAACAGAAATTCCAGCCTTTGTCAACAATGGTCTCAAATACTGTTGTGTTCTTAAGAGCACATTCTTTGGGGGTGGGGGGTGGGGGGAATAAGTGCTTCCTAGTGGTACTAAATTAGATCTCCCAAGCAGTGCCTGGTGATTTTTGACAAACCTGGATGGCAGTCAACACTTAGGCCCCAGATACAAAATGCTGCTTGTGAGCCATGCTAGACTGGGGAATAGCCAGCCACCCTGGTGGGGTTCAGGGGTCTCCTTGATCACACCCAGTGTTGCTCAGTGCCCATGCCACCATGGCAGTGCTGGGAGGGTCAGGGCTGTTCCCTTTGGTGCTCAGGGGATCTTGCAGTGCTGGGGATAAAAGTGGGATCAGGCCCAGGCCGTGCAAGGCTTATACCTTATAATCTCTGTATTGTCTCACCACCTTCCACCAGTAACAACAAATAATTGGCATAAAACGCAGAAGCCCTGGAAGCAAAACCTCTGGAGGACTCTGTACCAAACTCACAGGGGTGACCTCTGGAGAGTAGAGATAAGGACGGTGAGTATGACCTCCCCATTCCTTTTTCTCTCCAGTATAAAAATATGTATAAAGGGAGACCATTTCTGATGAAAATTAATGCCTCCTTTGAACTGAGTTGAAACCAGAAGTGTACTTCAAATATCAGGCAGGTGGCACTCGTGAGTCAGAGCTTCAGATTTCACCTGGATATTTTCTCTAATAGGGGGAAAAAATCAAAGCCAGGGCTGAAGAGAGCTCAGCAGGGAGAGCTCTCAGCTCTCAGCAGGTGGGAGTGCAGGCAGGAGGGTCTGAGCATATGCACCCCTCAAATCTAATATCACCAGAACAAACACCTGAGCACAAAGCCGGGAATAGCACTTGAGCACCACTGGGTGGATGACAAGAAAGAAGAGGGAAAGGAAGAGGAAATTAAAGGGGGGAAAAGGAAAAGGGAAGAGGAAGTGGAGGGGAGAGAAAAGGAGAGAAAGGGGAAGAAGAGAACGGGAGGGGGAGAGGAAAATGGGAAGGAAAGTGGTAGAGAAAGAGGAAGAGGGAAGGGTGGGAAAAGGAGAGAAAAGTAGAAAGGGGAAAAGGAAGGGGAAGGAGAGGAGGATGAAGCAAATGTTTCCATCAACTCAGGAACACCTGAAAAGAAAAATTTCTGCCCCAAGTCTGAAGTGAGCCTGGTGGAAAGCAGAGGAGGGTGTAAGAGTTAGGCTATAAAAATGTTCATAGTGCTTTTGCGACTTAACCCTCTGCCCAGAGTTGTAACCAAATACACAGAATATGTGTACTTATACACATGATTTCATTTATCCCCATAACCACCCTAAGATGAGCGCAATTAAGTACCCCATCCAGAAACTGAGACATGTTAGAAAGTTTAAAGACAGTTTACCCAGAATCATACAAAAAAAGAAATGTCTGCTGAGGACAGTCATAGTACAGTGAGTAAGGTGCCTGCCTTGCGCATGGCTAACCAGGGTTCAAATCCTGGCACCCTAACTGATCCCCCAAGCCCAGACAGGAGTGATCCCTGAATGTAGAGCCAGGGTGCAGCCTTCAGCACCACTGGGTGGAGCCCCAAAACAAAACCAACAAAAAGAAATGTCTGATATGATCCTGGCTGTGGTATGCTGCACTGAGGACAAACTGTCTTATGTTGAATAGAATGAAACTGAGAGATAGAAAAATGGTGCTTTGGAAAATGTGCCTATATTAAAATAAGAAGCTTCTGCACCCCAAAGGATACAGTGACCAGGATACAAAGACTGCCCATGGATTGGGAGAAACTATTCGCCCAATACCCGTCTGATAAGGCATTAAATTATATCTAAGGCACTGGTAGGATTTAACAAGAAAAAATATAATATAAACCCGTCCAAGAATGGGAGAAACAATGAACGGCAATTCCTCAAAGAAGAAATGCAGATGGCCAAAAGGCACATGAAAAACTGCTCCACATCACTAATCATGAAGTCCAGGCAAATCAAAACAACAATGAGATACCATCTCATGCCACAGAGACTGGCACGCACCACAAAGAACAAGAACAACCAGTTCTGATGTAGATGCTGGGGGAAAGGAACTCTCATTCATTGCTGGTGGAACTGTAGATTGGTCCAGCCTTTTTAGAAAACAATATGGATATTCCTAAAAAAAAAAAAAAACTAGAAATTGAGCTTCCAAATAACATAACAATACCACTCCCAGGGATATGCCCTATAAGCCCAAAAACACAATAATAAAAAGATATTGGCACTCATATGTTTATTGCAGCACTATTCACAATAGCCAAAATATGGACACAGCCCAAGTGTCTGAAATAGATGAGAGGATAAAGAAACTGTGACACATCTATACAATAGAATACTATGCAACTGTTGGAAAAATGAAGTTATGAAATTTGCTTATACATGGTAATATGTAGAGTACCCTCTTTAAATACTTCGGCGTTTAGGGGGCCAGGAAGTATAACAAAAGGGGAATTAATTTTAAAATAAATTTAAAATATAAATTTTCAAGATATCATCTGATTTGTCTTTTCTCCAAATTTTTATTGCTCCTTACTGAAAACTATAGAACCTAACTAGAATGAGTGAATAATGACTGGTTCATATTCTATGGGATCTTACAAATATCAAGTTTAGTTTTTTTTCTCTTGCTATATCTAATTATTTAATAATTTTCAACCACAATGGCCAAGGATAGATGAAGATCAGATTCTCCTCCAGCAGTTACTAATGCACCTGGTTTGCTGCTATGATTACTTCATTCACATATGAGCCCTTAAATTAAAGCAGATTTGAGTCCTCAATTGTTTTCCTACATTTCCCATGGCTGAGCATTATCATATAGCTTGGAGCTCTTGTACACAAATCATACTAAACTGTCAAGTTACAGATGAAACAGAAACCTAGAAATGTTGCCTTTTTATCTGTTCATTCACTAGTTCATTAGTGGTTGCACTCAAAATTTCATGCAGATACCACCAGTTTATTAACTGGGCACCAAATAATTTGATCACAGATTTGTTAATAAGTCGAATGTCACTGTTTTTGCACCATTATTTATGAGGTCATTGGCAATGTTTACATCTCTAAATGTAAATGACATACCATGTATAGCTGAAAGACCAATAGCTGATAGACCAGAAATGACAGATAAAGAACAATCTCTAAAATTGGCAGTGCTAGAATATGTAGTACATAACTTCAAATTCTGAAGTAACATCCTGTTACATTAAAAGACATAACAGATTCCAATACTATCATCAAACTTTATGCCATGTGCATATTGATTCCAGAGACACCACAAGAGTACAGATATTTCTGTTGCTTTCCCTGGGTTCTCTGAGTCAATAGATCAAGAGGTCATAAAGGACAAAAACAAGAAACACAACCCTGTTCTCCTGAACAAGACCTTGTTGAAACAATTTCTATTCATCCTAGCACAATGAGATACTTGACTGATTTAATTTTTTTAATTTAGTGTCATCACTTCGATGATGTTCTGATTTGTTATACTCTACTCTGTTTTGATTGGGGGTCATATCCATTGATGGCAGGTTACTCCTGGCTGTGCATTCAAAAATTAGATCAGGCAGGCTGATGGAACTATAAGGGATGCTCATCACATGCAAAATAAGTGTCCTATTCTCTATACTAGTGCCTCAGATTCATTATATTCTAGACACAGAGGAGAATTCAGAAGAAACTGGCATTTAGATTCATGATCTCCAGGGACTTCAATGCTTATTGGGAGATAAGATGAACATTAGGTAAATAAGACAACCACATCAAAGTATAAGAGGAAGATATTAGCAGCCCTCAGTTTACAAATGTAAGTTTTAAGACTAATTCATGTGTTTAGATATCCACTATAATGCCACCATTCTGCCATGAAGAGTCTATTTCTCTACTGCCAACATTCAAAATGCCCAGCTTTTAAGGGACTGTATGTGACTCGGACTTGTTCAAACATATTATAACTTAGAAAGTAGACATGATGATTCTAAGTTAAACTTCATGCATGTCACTTGGAAACTAGATTAATCTTCTACTTATCCTCAATATTTCAGAAAAAGTAGTCATAAGCACTAAGTATCTGGATCCAGTATATCATTTTACAGTCCTAGTTGTTTTACAAATAATTAATCCAAGATAAAGGAGAAATAGAAACATTTAAATGTAAAGTTTAATAGTAATTTAGACATAGCTAATGGAAAGTTTATACTATATTTCTTGGGTTTAAAATATATCTTTATGACAGGCAACATTTATTAAACATAACTAACTTCTCATCAACTAGCCCACACAAACCTAGAACACTGGGCCAGAGAGATAGCTCAATGTGCTACAGTGCAGGCTGTCACAAGTTTAGTCCCCAGGACCAAAACTCCCCTGAGCACTGCAAGGAGAAATGACCCCCCCAAACACAGAATCGGGAGTAATTGCATAGCACCACCATGTGGTCCCCAAACAAAAACTAAAATAAAAACCTGAGATATATCCATCTTAGAAATACTAGTTTCCAATTTCAAACACATAATTCTATCTCATAGGTGATAATTTGTCATTGTTTGTGCTTTCCTTCATGCATTTAGAATGATAACATTTTTCAGTGCTTATGTTTTTGAAGAGAGAAAGGCCATTTTTTACTTGATAAGAGCAGAACATTTTCACATTTAGAATCATAATACCAGTTAGGATAATCAATTTAATTCGTCTGTTTCTGCATACATTCTTTTTCTTTCTGACCTTTTTTGTCTGTATAATTTCCCTCAGCATGGATTCACTTATGATCTATACTGAGTAAAATTGTATGGAGAAACATTATAAAAAGATTAACATTGTCTGTGTCCTTTCAGCAAAATCAGAGTAGTCCAGATTCTTGTCACAAAATGTTTCCTGCTGAAATACTTTCTATTGAATGACTAACTGGATGAGAATATCATGTTTCCTTTCCGTCCTTGGAAATATATTGTTCCATGATAGATATTTGAGTTTGAAAATTGTATCTAAGGTGTCAATATCCTTGAATTCACAATTTGACACTTCACTTATGTAATTAATTTCATGATGTCTATTAGTCTAGAGTGCTATGTCTCTTTGGCTTCATCTTCTGATTTAGCTAATAATTGAGAAGCATCTTCCTCTGTCAAATGTCTCTTAGTAGATAATGTAAAGTTCTTATTATTTAACTATGTGTAATAAAAGCTTTAAAAAGCCTATACAGGGGATGAAGTGATGGCACAGCAGTAGGGTGTTTTCCTTGCATGTGGCCGATCTAGGACAGACCTTGGTTTGATCTGCCACCATCCCATGTGGTCCCCTGAGCCAGGAACAATTTCTGAGCACATAGCCAGGAGTAACCCCTAAGTGTCACAGGGTGTGGCCAAAAAAGAAAACAAAAAAACAAAAAAAGCCAATACAAATTTGCTTTCAGTTCATTAAAATGGAAATATTCTTTTGATATGCCTGTATTATTATTGCTTCAAAACAGGTCAGGGATTCTATATTGTATTTGATGTCACAGAAAACATTAACTTCAGTAGAAAATAATGAAACCTTTATCTTTAAATGTTACAGTATTTATGGTTTATATGTTAAGAAAAATATTTACTAGCTTTAAGGAACTTTCTTTTACTGGTTAACTATTATTTTTGGCCCACTATAACATTTCTTTAGGATCAATTGAAAAATTATGATGGAATATGTAATGAAATGGTTTCATTTTCTTCTGCTGATATGTTTTTTGTTCTTTAGTTTTCCAAGGTAATAATTTTATTTATTAAAATCCTACAAGAAGAAAAAAATTGCTTTCAGGCATCTCTCATACATTTCTGAAGACTACATATATTTGCAGCTCAATAAATAAACCTGAAAGATGGTGTAATAGTTATGATTTATTTTAAAATTGCACTAGAATTATTTCAAAATTGCACTAACCCAGGTTATGCCATATGCTTACATTTTCTTATTTTAGTCTTTTTACCAGCATTAAGAATTGTTAGGTAATAATGAAATAATTTTTGGGATACTGAATTCATGCTATGTTTCAGATATAAGAAAAATAAGCTCAGTAAGATTCTATAACTTTATATAAAGAACTTACATACTAACTTACATACTTACATACTAATTACAAAACAGACTGTCATGTTATGTTCTTTAAAAATCTAACTTTCTCTTTGTTCTTTTGTAAACCTCTAAGAAAAATTAAGGTCAGAAAATACTAATCCTTATTAACAAACAGAAGAACTATTCGAAATAGAGTTTTAAATAAAATTTGGCCAACAGACTCAGATTATGCATCAATAATTAAACTTTCCAAAGGTTCCCAACTGCCTTTTAGGGTACAGTCCTTGACAAGAAGGACACCCTTAATTTCACCCTTGATTATTTTTCTAGCTACATCTACAGACATATGGCATGACCTACTCAGTTCCTGAGTGCTGTTACAAGGCTACCAAACCAGTTGTAATCCCCAAGAATAATCAAGTACACATACTTATGTGCTTTTAGTAATACTGCTCATTTTGATTATAATGACTTCTTTCCCCAATTATCTTAATACTTTTCTTTAATTCTGAACCCAACTAGTGTCTCTTCCAGGAAACCTCCCTGAATCCATTCCCTAGATCTGCTTCCTAAGCTAGCACCATCATTGTTTACACATAAATTATATTGCCATGCGTTATATATATTGTTATTTACTTTACAGCTTCCTTTACCAACCAGTATAGTTTTTGGAGAGGCTTAGCTGGCAAAACTCAGGCGTTACTCCTGGATCTGTGTTCAGGGGTCTTTCCTGGCAGTGCTCAGGATGCCAGGGATTAAACCTGGGTCAGCCACACACGAGGCAAACGTCCTAACTGTTGTGCTATCACTCCAGCCCCAATATATTCTTTTAAGTTAGCAATGATTTCTAGGAAATGTGTTAATGGCATTTGAGATAGCAGTTAAATGGGTAAAGTCTTCTTTACCCCTTTAAACTCACCAGGAATCTGTATCTGATGCCATTCATATAGGATGACATTCATTTATTTTGAATTACCAATTTATTGAGGTAACACTTTCTTAGATAGTAAACGTCTTTGCATTTTAGAAGTATAATGTTGCCTCACCACACCCACCACCATAATGCCATTAGCCCTCCACCATGATTTATAACATCTCTTTAGTCAGCATACTTGATGAGGTTTTCTGAGCCCTGTACAACTGTAATGGCCCCAGATGCACCACACTGATTTAATCTGAGGGATCTGATAATCTAACCTCCCAGATCTTGGGCTTCAGGACACTTTCTTAGAGAGCCACCCTTATAGTTGAATATGATACTCCTAAAGCCTCACTCAGCCAAGAAGGCCTTGGATATCTTAGACACATATTTGCCTTAGAGTATAGGAATAATGCTTTCTCCAACCCAGGATGACCCTTTAGTTTGAATCTTTCTACCTGAACATATTGGGAAGATCAACATAACCCAACTTAGAAAGGGAGACCATAAAATCAAAGGTCTCTAACAAGATTCTCAAAAAATATTGAGATGGGAATGAATCTGTTTCAACCAGATACTGCTGACTTACAGTAAAAAAAATGCATGACATGGAAGCAAAAAGAACCAAGTTCTTATTCCAAATTTTAACTTAGAATTGGGATACTGAAAGGTACTATCACTGAGTCTAAGTTTTTTTCTACTGTCATATGGGGCTAATTACTTTTCTCTTTCTCAACTCATAAGGTTTTATGAATATATAACTTATGAAAAATTATTTATAATTTATCTTACTTATAATTTATAAATAACTTATAAATTACTCATAATATTTCAATATTATAATTATGTTATCAACTACATACTTCATATAAGGTTTGACTTTGTGTATTTTTATTGACTTTGTCTTTAAAATATACTAACCTTACCTGCAAATATCTAAAGATAAAGAGACTTTTCAATTTATCTCACTTAAGATTCAAGGATGTGACTCAATATAATGGAAGGAAATAAGAGGCAGGGACTAACTGTGGATCCATCTCAATCACCTGAACCACTTCCTCAAAAAGGGACCCAATAGTGATATGATACTAGGTAATTACCTCATGAGTAATAACTATGTTAGACTTTATTCTATGTGCTTTGCATGTATAAGCCATTTATTCTTCACAGAAACTTTATAAAGTACCATTTTAGTCCCATTTTACAAAGGAAATAAAAACAGGAACAAACTAGTTAAGTGGCTTACCAAGGATGACACATAGTAAACATAGTATGACTCCAGTGTCCACATTCTTAAACACCATCTTATTCCATGTTGAAAAATCACCAGAAATTTCATAAAATTTAGCCCAGCTAAAAATATGACCCTATTTATTAACTGATCCTAGTAGTAATAGTACTGGTTGTAACAGTGGTAGTGATGGTGGTGGTTATGGTGGTGGTGGTGGTAGTAGTAGTAGTAGCAGCAGTAGCAGTAGTAGTAGCAGTAGTGAATCATTCCAAATATTTGCTAACAACAGCAAGGCATACCTGTTACCATTATGTCATCAGTACTGAATCCATATTTGACAATTGAGGGAATAGAAAGTGCGAGTAGAATCTTGATGTCAGAGAAGATGGCTGGGCCTTGAGTATGCATTTATTTATCAACTGTATTATATTCTAACCTTGAAACACAGAACCAGCTCCTAGGAATTAGGACCTGCCTGTTACTACTTCCTTGCAATCACATCCTCCTCCCAAATGGACCATTCACCCTGCCCATAGAATAAGCCTCACTTACATTCTAAGTCTTAAAGACTTATAAGGAAGACTTGTAAGAAAGATCTTCCATAAAGGAAGTTCAAATGTGGCCCTCTAATGGGACTCAACTCATGGTCACAAACAATCCTGTTGGTTCATCTAAAATATTGGGCCTCAAAACTTTTTTAGTCTTCTCTTGTCCTTTATATCTATACTATCTATCTAATATTTAAGTCTTCCATGTTTGGGTCCCTTAATAATGATAACCAATGGGGCTGGAGAGATAGCACAGTGGTAGGGCATTTTCCTTGCACCCAGCTGATCCACGACGGATAGTGGTTCAAATCCCAGCATCCCAGATGGTCCCCCGAGCCTGCCAGCAGCTATTCTGAGTGCAGAGCCAGGAGTAAACCCCTGAGCACTACTGGGTGTGATCCATAAACCCTCAAAAATAATGATAACCAAAACTGGGCCAAGGAAATAGTATAGGGGTAAAAATATTTGTCTTGCATGTGACTACACTGGTTCTATCCCAAGGACTCTGAGCACTGAACCATACATAACCCCTAAGTCCATCAGATGTGGATCACCAAGATATTAAAAAAATAAACATAATTGGTAGATTCTTCTCATTCTTTAGCAGCTTCCGAATTCAGTATGTTTAAAATAAAATTCTTAACTTAAAATGATAATTTATGGCACCATAATGTACAAAGTTGTTCATAATAGAGATTCAGGCACCAGTCCCACCACTAGTATAACCATTTCTCAACCAATGTTTCTCAACCAATGTTATCAGGTTGTCTCCCACTTTCCAGCCTACTTCCTTGTCAGGCTTGTTTTTAAGTTTGCAGTGTTGTTGGCTCTATGTAAAACCAATGACTTCTAAAGCCCTTGCTGTCTCCCACCTCCTTCCTCACTGACCTCTTCTCCTACTCTCCCACTCTCATAAATTCTACTTTAGCCAGACTGCTTTCATGTTGTTTTTCCAAGGCTTCAAGCATATTCCTGACTTAAGACCTTTATAATTTCTATACTCCCTGCCTGAAACATCACTTCCACCAACTGATTATTATTTTCTTTTTTTGGGGGGGGTACACCCGCTTGATGCTCAGGGATTACTCCTGGCTAAGTGCTCAGAAATTGCCCCTGGCTTAAGGGGATCATATGGGACACCGGGGGATCAAACCACATTCCTCCCTTGGCTAGCACTTGCAAGGCAGACAGCTTACCTCTAAGCGCCACCTCACCAGCCCCTGCTTATTATTTTCTTTTTCTTTTCTTTTTTTTTGGGGGGGTTGGGTCACACCTGGCAGCGGTCAGGGGTTACTCAGAAATCACCCCTGGCAGGCACGGGGACCATATGGGATGCTGGGATTCGAACCACCATCCTTCTGAATGGAAGGCAGATGCCTTACTTCCAGGCTATCTCTCTAGCCCAATATAGTAATCATACAGTGGAAAAATTAGACAGCACAAGTTTGACAAGTTGATCAAACGTTGACAGTGATGGACAGGCCAGGTCTCATATCTGAGAAGGAAGAAGCATCACTATGTAGTTATTCAGCTAGGGATACACAACATGACTACAATAAAGCAGCAACCAGCAACCACCAAATGAGAATGTTCTATTATTAATGAGGGACACACCCAGAATTGCTTAGAGCTTACTCCTGGCTCTGTGCTCAGGAATCATTCTTTGCAGTGCTGGAAGGGCAGTTTGTGATATTGGAGATTAAACACAGGCAGGATAAATTCAAGGCAAGCACCTTTCCAGCTGTTCTATCTCTTCAGTCCTGGAATGTTCTTTTTTAAAATACTATTCTTCAAAACCCTCAATTTTATAAAAGTTCAAGATGATGCAATTAGTCAGATTAAAAGAAGCAAAAGAAGCACTGGAAGTTACCAAGGGCTGTAGCCCAATTAGCCTCTACCAATAAATAAAATTAGTTGAAGAGACACAAAATTATAAACAGTAGTTAACTCTAGAGACAAAAAAATGATATGAAGAATACTATGTACCCAAAGGCAATAGAGACAAGAACTAAGAAACTGGTCCATGGTAGGAAGCTTGCCACAAAGTACAGGAGAATGCAGTTGGGGAACACTATGACAATGACAGATGGAAATGATCACTCTTGACAAGTACTAGGTGGTGAAAGGAGGTAAAGTGATAAATACGGCATCCCTTCAGTAACAATATTGCAAACCAGAATATCTAAAAGGAAAAAAGGAAGAGTGGGTAAGAAAAAGAGAGAGAAATATCTGCTATAGAAGCAAACAGGGAGGAGGGTTAAAGAGAGAAGCAAACTGGTGACATGGGTGTTGGTAAATGTTTACTGGTGAAGAGATGGAAAGTGGGTATTGTACATTGTATGACTGAAACTCAATCATGACCTCTTGAACAACTTCGTAAGTATCTCACAGTGATTTGATTAAAATTTATTTTAAAAATAATACTATCATCCACTGCTAGTGGAAATGCTGCCTGGTCCAACCCCTAGGGAAAACAGTATGAGGGTTCTCACTAAACTCAAAATTTATCTACCATATGACCCAGCAATCCCTCTCTTGGGTATCTATCCCCAGGACAGAAAAACATTCATCCAAAAGTATACGTGCACACTGCTATTCATTTCAGTACTCAGTACAATAACTAAGACTTGGAATCAACCTAAATGTCCAACAACAGATGAGTGGATCATGAAGATGTGGAACATATATATGATGGAATACTATGTAACTGTCAGGAATGATGCAATCATGCAAATTTGCTGCAATATGTATGGAACTGGAAGATATTATGTTAAAGTAAGCCAGAAGAAGGATAAATACAGAATGATATCACTTATATATGGCATTTAGAATAATTGCACAAAGAAGTACAATGGTCTAAAGTTTGCCCTAAACAATGATTTCCCTATAAAATGGAAAGCCTTTCTTCTGACTTGGTGGCTTTATATATATATTTGATTTTTCTATTTATTGAGCTTTTTATTTTTTAATATAATTTTTATTTTGATCATAGTGGTTTACATATTGTTGACAATAATATTATAGGTACATATTTACATAAAATCAGGGGGGTTTCCATCACCAATTTGTCCTCCCTACACCTCCGTGTTTGTCCTATCTCCCAAATCCTCGTCCCTCACCCCCGGGGCTGCAAGAATATGTGGTCCCCTCTGTACCTAGCTTACTACTTAGTAGTCTTGGTCTTGGTGCCTCCTTTCTTTCCCCCTCTAACTTGGAGGAAGGACTACATTGTTCAAGTTATGTGGTTTTATTTGAAGAAGAGAAAAGTAATAAACTGGGGTAAAAGTCTAATATGCCGAAAATGGGCAGAATCCTTCTAGAGGCTCTCATCGTCGGTTTAAGAGATGAAGGAGAAAAAGAAGGTGAAACACCCCAACAGTACAAAAAGAAGTGTCAAATATCCAGTGAGCACTCCAGTGATAACGATAGGCACCACAAAAAAAGCCATGGTCTTGAGTTAAAAAACATGGCAGAGGGGCCCGGAGAGATAGCACAGCGGTGTTTGCCTTGCAAGCAGCCGATCCAGGACCAAAGGTGGTTGGTTCGAATCCCGGTGTCCCATATGGTCCCCCGTGCCTGCCAGGAGCTATTTCTGAGCAGACAGCCAGGAGTAACCCCTGAGCACCGCCGGGTGTGGCCCAAAAACCAAAAAAAAAAAAAAAAAAAACCATGGCAGATCACCTAAAGAAAGAAAAGAAAAGAAGAAAAAAAACAATATAAATATAAATGGGGACAACTTCAATAACCACACCGAAACAAAGAAATTGACAAAAAGTAGATAGGTAAATAAAAATAAAAATAATGTTAATAAATGAAGAAAAATAATATATAAAAGATAAAAATGTTTTGTGCTTTTTGCCTTTTTTTCCCCTCCTACACTGGCACAGTAAATATTGGGGTCATTCGAAAAGGATTTCACTATGGGGTTTCTCCACCCTTGGGGTATATTGTCACAGGATTAACTATAGACTCCGTTCAGGTTCATTTACTCTACCAGTGGTGCTTTCGTGGTGTTTGGAAAACTGCTCCATCCGGGTGATGAAATAAGACCTCTGTATCTAGAGATTTCAGAATCTGCACAGGTCCAGGAGTGGGATTTATGATGAAGTCTTTCTTTCTAGAAGTTCTGTTCCCTCAGTGTCATTTTAGTCCATCTTCTGTAGTTGGTGGTCTTGGTCTTTGTACTGATCCTAGGATGGAACCTAGGATAGTGTCTTTCATTGTGTTTCCAGGAGCCCCATTCCGTTGCAATTGTCTCTGCCGGACCTTTGGAACTGGGGATCATGGTTGATCTTACTATATTTAAAATAACCTCTCAGCTTTTCTGTCCACAGGCGCTCTTGGACACAAAGGGTGGACAAACTAAGATGGCATATCGGGGCTCAGTCACATGAGATACCATACCCAGCTTGCACTACGAGAATGTCCCGAGAAAACTTTTAACATACACTTTATCTCTAGGTTATACCTTCTTTAAGGATTTGAAGCATGTGACCAATCAGACCATCGAAGCAGCAACTGTGACATACAGACTTATACTACAGGCCCTACTCATCAAACACATTCAAGCAAACTAGCATTCCCTTGCTATTTTCTCCTCTCTTCTCACTTTATTTTTTCTTTTTCTTTTCTTTTCTTTTCTTTTCTTCTTTTCCCTTCTCCCTTTCTTTCTAATGTATTTTCTCTTTTCTTCTTTCCTATCCCTTCCATGTACTTTCCCCTTTCCCCCCTTTGGAAATCCAACTATCCCTTCACCCCTCAATCCCATCCAGACCTCCCACCATATTAAAACTCTTCACCCTTAGTTCTTAATCCATTAGGCATAAAGACTGACCTCCTACCCCAACGAACCAGTACCCAGCACCCAAGCGAAGGGACACCCAGTCAAACCCGCACCTCACCCCCCACAAGAAAAGGCAACCAACTCCCCTGTGGACTCATTCTAAACAGCCCTCCCTACCAAATCCCCCTACTGTGGACTGTTACTTGAGACCGGACTTAGCTCTAAAAGTATCCCCAATGCAAGAACTCTTACAAGACCTCCCTGCCGCAAATACTTTGCCAATCTCAATGTCAGGGGGAGTAATGGAATGGTGCCTGGGAACCCACACACCACAAGAAAATCCTAAAAGACAATAGGGAAACCTATACTTCCAACATAAGTATAAGACCGGTGTTGCACCACCTCTTTACCTACTTATCCCCAAAAGTAAGGTAGTCTCATGAATCACATGGTTCCTTTAATTATTTTGTTAATTCATCTTTTAAGTATTTGTTATACATATACATATGTGAGCACATATACTTTTATTCCTATATTTATCTTGTTTGGATGTGTGACCTGTTTCTGTTTTCTTCTCTGTCCACCCCAAAATACACCAACAATATAAAGTAGTACCATTTCTCCCTGCAAAGGCACACTAAAAAAGGGGAATTCTTACATATAAAAAAGAGCTCTTATCTACTAGAGATAAGAACTCATACTTGCTTACAATACAGGGATATCTCCCACCTTGAAAATATGTCACGTGGACCCAACTTAGACCTCAGGTGATTAGACACCATCTGTCCAGCCTTGAACCCTGGATCCCAGACATAGAATTGACACAGTTATTCACAACAGCTACAGGAAACAAATCCCATCCGGGTCATCCTTAATACCACTGGGCCACCAACAAGTGCCAGCTCTAATATGATATCCTGACAACAAAGGAAATGGGAACAACTTGACCTAAGAACAGGTTATCCTACCTCACCAGCTAACGATAAGACAAAATCAGAAGACTTGTCACCCTTTGGTCAGTCCAAAAGCCAAGATCACGATTTACAGATGACTGGCTGCTAGAACCATGACTGGACTGAATATATCTTGAGACCAATAAAAAAGCCCTAGTCTAGTGTTTGAACTACGACCCGGCTTTATGTCTTTTAAGTGTTCTGACCCATTCTACCTGGGTCAGCTTTGCAACTGTAACTCATGGCCCGATCCTCAGTGTACATCTATGTATGTGTGTATGTGTTGGCCACCTCAATATCTGTCTAATGTTCATCTATCATATACATAAGGTTTGTCTATGTTGTATGTTGTCCTGCCCCCTGTTATATGTAACCCTTCTTCCCACCCCCCCCACTTACCACTTTACAAATCCTTCTTAGCTCTTTACTCTCTTACCCAGATCTGTTATTTCTCCCTATTTAACCCTTCCTTTTTACTCTCAGTTCTTATCTCCTTAGGACATGGAAAGTTCCTCCCACTCCAAGAAGCTGCCAACCAGCTCCCAAAATGAAAAGACAGATTTCCAGCCTGAAAAGAAGCTGTCACCACCAATGCTGCTGATTTGCTCTTTGCCCTTTACCTCTGATCTCCCTTCACTGTGGACTGTTGCTCGCTACCAGATTCAGCTTTTGAAAAGCCCCCAGCTCAAGGATATTTCCTGATATGTGACTGCTGAGAGATGTTTCTCAGACTTCACAAGACTATGTCTACAGGCTGAAGCTGTGCTCCAGATTTTATTCCCCTTCCCTCAAGATCTCTTGGTCTCTGGGTATCTGGGATTCTAATGATTCTTACGTTGTTTCTGTTGAGTTTATCGAAGACTTCTGTTTTCATCTATTCACATTATTTAAGGAGTTTTTTCTATGTCTGATCATTTGTTTTAAGGGTCTTTTCCAATCTCTTCTGTTGTATGGAGTTGTTATTCATCTCATCTTTTAGCTCACTGATCTGGTCCTCAGCTGCTGTTACTCTGTTGGAGAGGCTTTCCAGTGAGGTTTTCATTTCATCTACAAAATTTTTCAAACCTGTTGTTTCAGTTTGGAGTTTTCTGATTTCTATTTTCATATCATCTTGATTCTTATTTGTGTCCCATTCAACTTGATCTATGCATTCTTTGAGTTGTATGAACATCTTCCGTTGGCAGTTTTTGGGTCTTGAGAGTTACCATCTTCATTCTCTATGTTTGGTGTTTGCCTGCATTGTTTCCCCATTGTCAAGCTTGTAGTGTGGATTTTTCCATGTGTTGTGGTGATTTTCATTGGCTAGAAGGAGCTTGTGATCTTCTGGCTCCACCCTTTGTGAAAAGGACTGCTCACCTCTGAAGACAAGCCCTCAGGGAACAATGGTAAAGAGGATCAAAATCCCAGGACACAGGACAGCAGAGAGAAGACACAAGATGTCTGCCATGTTTGAGGGCTAACAGAAGAAACCTGGTCTTGGCTTTTCTGAGCACTACTTGGGATTTCATCAGTAAAACCTAATGTTATCACTTAGCTATCAACCTTATTGAACAAATAAATGGTACCTGTTGAAAGCTTGTAATTCAATGAAATTTGATAAGTACAAACTAGAATATATTCATCACCTCCAAAAGATTTCTCTTTGACATTGTACTTCATCCCTACCCCATACCCAACCTCAGCCTGCTTTATTTTGCTTCAAATTAGTTTGCATTTTCTAGAATTATATATAAATGAAATCATAATTGTTGACTCTATTCTTTTACTCAGAGTACTTGGAGAGTCATCCAGCCCATTGTATCTGTCAAAAGGCAGTAGTTAATTCATTTTATTGCTGAGTAGTTTCTCATTCGGTGTTCATTCTTTTGTTGGTGGATCTTGGTTTTATTGATGGTTTTTGGATGTTATGAACAAAGCTTTGTGTATATATGTATGTAAGGCTATTTGTGGACATATTTTTTTATTCCTTTGGGTAAGTGACTTTTAATTTCAGCTCTGATGTATAAAGATATTAGAAGTCATCACTCCTATCCTTATATAAAGATAAATGGAAAATCAATGACCTCTCAGAGCCATCAAAGAACTAAGATTGGGGCAAACTGTCTCTGAGAGATGGAGATGGAGAAAAAGAGACAGGGAGAAAGAGAAACAGAGAGAGAGGGAAAATTTGAGATTTGCTTACCTGGAGGAGTCACTCACCTCTATAATTAAAGTAGGATGATTTACATGACTGGTAATTTTGCTAAATTACCAGAGGCTCTGTGTAGGCTACAGGATAGTGAAAACTCATGATTTCCCTCAAATACTTATAGGAATTTTCTCCAGGCACTTCAGTAGATTCTCATAATGAGGCTGGGTGAAAGTTACTTGAAGGCTCTGGCTGTTGCAGGATAGAAGAGTCACACAGTAACACATACTGGAAGCCTGCAACAAGACAAAGCATCTTTTCTGGGGAAGAACCTATACCATTGAGGGAGACTATATTCATCCCCCAGGAGAAAAATGATTGCTCCCTGCCCCCATTTCATTTTTCCCTTTTATTTAAACACCGTGATTACAAAGTTGTCCATGATCAAGTTTCAGTCTTACAATATGCATCACCCATAAACATTTCCCTTCAATCTCTTATTTAAACACCGTGATGACAAAATTGTTCATGATCTAGTTTCAGTCTTACAATGTACACCATCCTTAACCCATAAACATTTCCCTTCACTCATGAACATTTTTCACCACCAGTATTCCCAGTTTCCCTCCAACCTTCCCCCCTGCCTGCCCTGGGGCAGGTACTTTCCTCCTTCTCTCTTTCTCTCTTTTTATCTTTTTAGACACTGTTATTTGCACTAGTGTTAATAAAGGGGTAAGATGCATATAAATTTATCTCCAATTACCACCCAGTTACTGTCCAGAGTGATCACTACCAACTATCATTATCATAGCTGTCCCTTCTCTACCCTCATTGCACGGCTCCACTATTTGTCCTGCCCTGATTTCAATCAAGTCTAATTATCCCATCATGCTTTATAAACAAGACAGATACAATAAAAAACAAAATAGTCAAGAAGGGACAGGGATTCAATGGCATAAATTAAAAATGTAGTTAGGGAAGGAAGTAGAAGATAGGGTGGAAAGAAAAGGATATTACTGAAGGACGAGAGAAATCAGAGCCCACAAATGCAGGCCCACTAAGAAAACTGACACTTTTCAAGGAGATTATGGTAAGCATCTGGGTTGTTTCCAGATCAGAAATATAAATAATGTAAAAAGAAATTTTAAATAGTGTTTCTATGAACATAGGAGTGCAGAGAGCATTATTGTATTGTGTTTTTGTGTTCCTAGGATATATTCCTAGAAGTAGAATTGCTGAATCAGTGGCATGTATTTTTGCTGTTGCTGTCTGTCTTGTTTAGCAGCTGACTCGTCTAGGGCCTGCACTCAACATGTGTAGGATGCATGCTGCACTCTTCAACTCCCCTCCTTCTCTCTCTCTCTCTCTTTCTCTCTCTCTCGACTCCTCTCAGTCCTCAAACTATGGCCCACCCAAAGCAGGCTTATATAAGTTCCCATTGAACTAGTGTTCAGTTGGTTGATTTAACTTTACTTGTTAAATTTTAAATATTGTATTTGTTCCCATTTTGGTTTTTACTTCAAAATAATTTAGTGCAGTGTACATAGAAATTTGTTCATAATTTTTTAAACTGTAGTCCTGCCCTCTAATGTTCTGAGGATCAATGGACTAGCCCCATTTAATGTTTGAGGACCCTTGCACTAGAGGATATGGGAAACCTCAGTAGACATAGTTAAAACATTTTCCATGTATCCCAAATTCTATTCATAATACATGAATGCTGTGAAATTTTCTTTTGTTTTTCATTATCAAATACAGCATGCCTGCCATTTAGCAAAAACAATAACAAGTTGTCAAGAATATGTCAAGGATAAGAAAAATTAGCTTGAGGATACAAAGCAACCATCAGGTCTACACTCAGTTATAAAACAGATTTTCGAATCATTAGGAATTTAAAATAACTATGATTTGGGGCTGAGAAAGGTACCTTGAGGTACTTCATGATAGAAGATAGAACACTTACCTTCTACCCCAGTAGAAGTACTTGACACATTAAGGGCTATAATGGTAAAGGTTGACAACATGAAAAAATAGCTGGGTAATATAACCAATAATTTCAAGAAAACATTCAAAGGGAATGTTAGAAATAAATAGAAGTGAAGAAAACTAATCTGTAGATGAATTAATACAGCTGAGGCAAAGACAATTAATTTGAAGATAACTTAACAGAAACTTAATAAAGGAGAACATTAACAACAACAATAATAAAACATGCATAAACTTAGGAACACTATCAAAAGGTATATGGTTTGCAGACTTCCGATGTAGTTTCCAAAATGTTTGCTTTGTGATTTAATTTTTTAATAACTTCGTTAAATATGGGTGGTGCCTGTAAATCTGCCAGAAGGTCACACTTTTTATTAGGTCACATTATTTGGTCAGGGTGAAGGAATTTTGCAGCTATAGTTTATACCCTTATTGGTTGAGTTTGAGTTAATCAAATGGGTATATTTTTAAGTGGGCCTGACCTAATCAAGTGTGCCCTTGAAGCAAAGTCTTATAGTTATTAGGACATAAATCTACTGGTTTAGAAGGAGCAAACTGCCATGAATTATGCAGCTATAAAGATAGGAATTCTAGGAACATCCACAAAATCTCCTAAGATGTTCCCAAACCTCAAATAAGACCACAGCTCTGATCGACACCATCCTTACTGCCCTATGAGACCTTAAATAGAGGTCAGCCACACCCAGACTCCTGAACCATGAGAATGGAGATAACAGAATTGTGAGTTTTTTTTCCACCACACTTGTCTGTGCTCTGTGTTTACTCCTGGCTCTGTGCTCAGGCATCACTACTGGTAGGACATGGGGGAGCAGATGGTGTTCTAGGGATCACACCCAGATTGGCCACATGCAAGGCCAAGCACTTACCTGATATAGTATTTCTCCAGCCCCTTACCCCTAAATTGGTATAAGTTAGGACACTACTTTTATAGTATCTTATTATGAAGCATAGAAAAACTATCCATATTATAGATGTAATTTTTAAATCACATGTCAATTGTACATTGAGTTAACTTTGTAAGATGCCAACAAATAATTTTGCAATTAGGAATATTTCAAATTTCAAATTTTCCTGCTCCCCAATATGCCTACCAACTGGATATGTGAGTTTCATTTGCTAACATTTTTTACTATTGATCTTAATTTTAGCATTCTTGTGGGTTGGGAGTGATTGTATTATGGCTTTAACATGTATTTATTGTGAATCTTACCATGTTTATTGAACATGTATGTATCTTTTGTGAAGAATTGGTTCAAATATCTTACCTTGATATATTTGTATTCTTTATAAAATATATAAGGGCATTTCTATTATTTTATGATATAACTGTTCAATATTTAGCCTATTCTTAATAAGATTTTTTTATTTAGGTATTCTTTATATATTCTGATATGTATTTTTATATCCATTGTCAAAATTCTACATTGAAATATTTTCTCTTATCTATGTTTTCAATTTTTATTTTAATGTACCCATATATGAGGGTCTATTTGTATTTCTTTTTTTTTTTTTTTTTTTGGTTTTTGGGTCACACCTGGCAGTGCTCAGGGGTTATTCCTGGCTCCAGGCTCAGAAATTGCTCCTGGCAGGCACAGGGGACCATATGGGACGCCGGGATTCGAACTGATGACCTTCTGCATGAAAGGCAAACGCCTTACCTCCATGCTATCTCTCCGGCCCCGTCTATTTGTATTTCATCATGATCATGACTTCTAACAATTCAATGGGAAGTTTCTAAACATATTTTATTACATAACTACAGTATAATAATTAGTACATCTACCATAAATACAATATTTTATATCATCTGTCCATATGCCAATTGGTTCATAATATTCTTTTTAAATCTTTTATTTTATTGAAATATTTTATTTTATTGAAATTATTGTGATCTACAAAATCCTTCATAGTTGGGTTTCAGACACATGGTAAATCAGGGCCACCACCAGAGTCCTCCTTTCTCCACTAATGTTCCCAAAGTGCATCACATAACACACCCTTTGCTGCCCCCCCCCCCCAGCATGCCAGTATAACAGGCCCATTTCAAGTTTAGATTGATAAAGTGTGGGTCTCTTGATTTCTTTGTTGTTGACTTTGGCTTGGATACGTAGTTATGTCCATTTTTATCTCCACCAATGTGCCTGAGACTGCTTGCCTCCTGGCCCACATCCTCTTATATTTATGTTTCTCCTCCTCCACTCAGCTTCTTTCCTTCTTGCTATACTCTGGGACCAAGTGTGTTTGAGACAGTCCCATTTAGACCATTGCATTTCTTCATGCAATTATTCTAAATAACCCTTTTAATCATTTTATTTTGTTACATCTCCGGCACTGTTATCTTTTTCATCTTTATGGTGCTATGGCCTGAATACAGGGCATCACAAATGCAAGGCTTGTGTACTAACACTGAGTCACATTCCTTATCCTCCACCAATCTGTCATTAATAAGCCCTCCGTATGATTTCAGTGCCTGTGGAAGTTTTAAAATCAATGTATGCAGGCCCATTTCACAGATGAACACATGGAAATCCAAGTTCTAAATTTAATATGTTGATATCTTATAGCACTGAGCCTCAGGGTTCTTTCCAACATGCTGAGTACCAATGGAAAGGATAACAATCACCCCTTCTACCAAGAAATAAATGAAAATATTATTTCATATTCCAGTAAACACAGGCTGGTTATAAAACATGTGGAATAAATTAAATATACAATCAGTACATTCCAATGGTTGAAGAGATTCTTCCAACTTTGAACATTCATTTTGCTCCTCCTGACATCAACGATTCTGAATAACAACCACCTAAGACAAAATGTTTGTGATTCTTTTTTTTTTTCAGCCTACTATAGGCAGGCAGCCAGAAGCAGCACATAAAGTACAGAACACAGACATATCCAATCCTTTCAGAAACAGCAAACAAAGAACCACTGAAAACTGGCTCCCTGGCGTGCTGCAAAAAGCAGCTCACACATTTGGCAAGGAAGCCAGATACATCTCAGCACCTTGGAGGAAAGAATGACTGAATAGTCAAATCATTTAAAAGTATCCCAACTAGTAGGGCAACTGAGAATCCACACATACAGGCAAAGCTAAGCTAGACAGGTAGCCCTACTTCATTTGATTGTGAACTTTTGATTGTGAACTCAATTGTGTAAAAATGAGTGTTCAGAAACCATTCACTTAATGTTTACAGGACTATAGACCATCACCATCACAGCCATGAGCCAAAAAATATCTGGCATAGTTCATGTGGTACCTAAATATCATATAGATTTTAAGGCAATAGAAACTAGAATCACTGGAACCAAGGAAATTACTCAGGGGCAAATTATCAGTGATTCACACAAATTATCTGCTTAGAAACTATCACTGGAGAAGAGTGCTTTTTTTTCAGACATTGATTCATAGCTTCACAGTTGGAGAAATAAGGGTTTACTTCCTTCTCTGGTCATCCAGACTTTTCCTTTTCTTTTAAAAATGCATATGAGGGGCCAGATCGGTGGCTCAGGCCATAAGGCATCTACCTAGGATGAAACATGGTTCTATCCCCTGGCATCCCATATTGTCCCCCAAGCCAGGAATGACTTCTGAGTGCATAGCCAGGAGTAACCCCTGAGCATCACCAGCTGTGGCTAAAAAACAAATACAAAAACAAACAAAAAAATGCATATGACAGTTTAGGTAAGTTATTGTACCCTAACACCTCTAAAATTCCCCAAACCTTCCAACTCTTCCTCCTCACTTGGCAATCTGAATTCAAAGGTTTATGCATGATATCCCTACAGTAACAATATTGCAAACCAGTATCTAAAAGTGGAAAAAAAAGAAGAGAGAGAAGCAGACAGGCAGAGGAGAGGAGAGGAGAGGAGAGGAGAGGAGAGGAGAGGAGAGGAGAGGAGAGGAGAGGAGAGGAGAGGAGAGGAGAGGAGAGGAGAGGAGAGGAGAGGAGAGGGAGAAGGGCAGTGGGAAACTGGGTGGGGACATTGGTGGCAGAAATGTGCACTAGAGAAGGGTGTTGTACATTGTATGACTAAAACTCAATCATTAAAATTTTCATAACTATGTATCTCATGGTGATTCAATTAAATGATTCATTTACTAGAAAAGAAAAGTAACTCTAGAAAATCATACTGAACTTAACACAATTTTTTAAAAAAGAGTTTCTAGGCATGTTATTCTGGCAGGCTGGGGGGTAGGAAGTGGTGGCCTGGGATGCACTCTGGGTACATTGGTGGAAGGAGGTTGACATTGGTGGTTGGATTGAAACGTTGTATGTCTAAACCAGATTATAAATAACTTTGTAAATCACGATGGTTTAAATAAAAATTGTAAAGTTTTTTTCCCCATATTCTAAATCGATAATTTTGCAACTTCCTCTTGAACCAAGCTTTACCTCTTTCTTCAAGCCTTGGTTATCAATATGCCCCACCTTATTTCTTCTTAGAAGCACTCTCCTCTCAGTGTATAGTCTCATCCTGTCCTAGTCTGGCCAGCGGAGTTGTACCTCTCCCTCTCTCTGCAAGGGAGATGCAAGGGCCAGCACAGTGCAGACTCAGCTCACACTCAGCTTACCCAGTGCCAAGAATGCCCCCTTTGCAGCAACCATAGCAGACAGCTGTGCTCTTTCCACCACAGATATTTGCTGACTTTCCTGTGTCACAGCCCCTGGGGACACTGGGAATGCTGTCCTCACAGGGGATTTTAATCTCAGGGCAAGAGTAAGCCTGGTTATGATTGAATATCTTGACAAAGTGTTGAAATGGCCACTGTTCTCAGTTCTGCAATATACCCCTAGAAATTCCCTCCTGCACTACTTTCCATAAGTTTAAAGCCTCACGGGGCAATAAGATTAAACCTGCTTTCTTCTTTATTTGGAGTGAGTATTTGTTCTTTAAAAAATGATTAAAGTGGGGCCGGGCGGTGGCGCTGGAGGTAAGGTGTCTGCCTTGCCTGCGCTAGCCTAGGACGGACCGCGGTTCGATCCCCTGGCGTCCCATATGGTCCCCCAAGAAGCCAGGAGCAACTTCTGAGCGCATAGCCAGGAGTAACCCCTGAGCGTCACAGGGTGTGGCCCAAAAACCAAAAAAAAATGATTAAAGTACTGGGATTTACATTCCTGTTAATCATGCTTTTTAAGCATGCCTCTTTCCAACATCATGGAGTTGCTATTTGAACTGTGAGCCCTTCACAGACACACAAGAAGCTGGATTTAATGTTATTTACCTCTACTCCTCATTCCTGATATAGATTTTCTTTGTGAGTTCCCCAGCCCTTCCTTGCTGCCATCATGCTCTGGCAAAATTGTCCATCCCTTGCTAGATATGTATTCTAAGAGCTTCCCATTTCTTTACTCACTCTTCGCTCTTTTCTATCCCCTAGTCTTTTCATCTGCATTCTATTGGCTCCACTCTTCTTTCTTTCACACATTCTTTTGATTTTTCTGAATGCCTTTCTCCCACCATAATTATCACACATTTAGTCTACTACATAGAGACAGAGCAATCACTGCGAACAGGATCCAGGGACTAAACTGCCTCCTTCTGACCTTGACCATTTTACACAGCCAATTTTCAAAGAAGATGGATTAATCAAGGTTGATTTCAACCTGCTGCCCTCTGCCAGAGTCTCTGAAGCCGATCTTCCACCGCAACCATTTTCCATTTTAACAGAGTCTGTCAGAGATGAGGATGTTAAGACAGTCAAGTGCTCTTTGCTTCCCTCCAGCCACCAGAAAGCAATTTTCGCTAATGCTACTAAGGATTACATTAAAATTGTGTAAAAGAAAGACATGACCTCATTTTTTTTGTCAGCTGGTACTCAGCAGCGCTGTGTAGGTAGGTGTTCTTTCTCTCACACAGCCTCTAACTACTGAGGCTAAAATGAAATGCTAAAGGCTCAGGAGTTGAGTAGAAAGGAGGACATTCACTTTAGATTACCATCATCCATTTCCATTGTTGAGCACAGACCTCACTGACCCATTCTCCACAACCACTGTTGATGATTCTCGGAATTCAGGCTAGCCAGCCTTTTCAGACTTTGGGAAGAAAGAAAGCTGTTCCAAAATGATACCAACTTTGAATTGATATGTTCTTGCTGATTCTAGTCACAGTGAATTAGAAAAGTTGCCTGCATAAACTGTCAGATATATCAAAAACCTCCCAAACAACTCTAGAACTTGCCTTCCTAATATAAACCACAGAATGTAATTCTGAATGCTCCCCTCCCCACTCTTAATCATTGCTAAGCAGAAGTTTTCCACAAATTTGTCAAAGGAAAATGAAAGGGCAAAGGCCCCCAGAATCATTTATACACTTTCAAAATCCCTAAACATTTGCATATCAGTCTTAAGCAAAAACAATTAGTGAAGCCAGAAAAGATATCAACAGGCATTAAATTCACTGATTTGTAATGAACTTCTTAGTAATCTTGTGTGATTCAACAAGAATGCCTGAAAGCGATATTTCTCAAGTATCCAGTTAAAGAAACAATATTGGCATATCGAAGGGTTATTAGGGGATAAAACTGTTTTCAAATATTTATGCACCAAGAAGAAGACCTTGTTCAAATTTAGATTATCATTTGCCCAAAAGTTTATATATTTAAACCTAGAAGTAGATGTATTGATTCTTAACTTTAGTAACTAGTCTAAAGGATCTAATACACAGCTAGGGTTTTCCTAGCCAGGGAAAGCAAATCCTTACTCTCGTTCCCAAGCACTGCTCTTAATACATAGATTAGAATTCTCCTTAAAGAAGTCTGACTTTTGGTGCTTTAAGGCTGTATTTTTTTCATCTTCTCATATCCATTCATTAGCTCTAATACTTATGAAATACATATGGTGTATACTGACTAGTTTCTAGTAAGTACAGCCTTGTGTAAAGCGGTCACAGTGTCTTCTCTTAGAGAGTTTACAGCGACATTTGGGAAACTTTGTCATCTGCAAACCAGCAAGAACCTGTCCTCGTTATAATCAAGGTAACAGACCAGAAAGTCTTTCAGTCTTTCTACACCTAGGAGACTAGCACCAGTCTGTAGACTGGTGGCCAAAGACAACTGGTTAACATCACAGGGTAGTCTTAGTACTCCTGTATCATGCTGTCTGTTTGATTCTTGACACAGATTCATTTCTTAAATGCTTAATTGAACCAGATATTCCTAATCTACTCCCCGACCAACTGTGAGTATTATATCCAGACAGATCACAGAAGCCTTTGCCTGAGAACCAAGGCCATGCCAAAAGGATTTTAAGGAAATAAAGAAGCAAGCTAGGTCACCATCATTTCTTGATGGGACCCTAACTTGTGCCTAGTCGTGGTCTAGCCATACCCAGATATAGTTAAATCCTACATGACAAGAATTTGATGAGTGATTATTTCCCTGTCCCTTGTACTTCCTCAATCTATCAAATGACAGGATTTATATTGTAGCTTCTTACATTCAAATAGGTGGTGTAGTACTATTGCTCTGGAACTATATGGTAGATTTATGGATAAAATAAAAAAAGATTCATCATTTAAAACTTAGAGTTTTAGTAGGAAGTAGATGGCAGGGAGACTTTGGAGAGGGTGGATTAATAGTTGTATTTCTATAGGAGCTGGCATGGTGCCCAAGTTTAATCCCATGGGTCGGGGCACCCTGAGCACCTAGATCTGACTACAGAAGGTTCTTAGCCCACCAAGTCAGCTCCTGAGGTAGAGTTTAGGATGGAGACCAACAGAGAGGGGATCTAAAACAGGTAGATGGAAGCTCTCTACTCAGAACTTACTTGGGTTTTGTCATGATTAAGACTAGACCCGAGATCAAGCAAGGTATTTCACATGTGTGGAAATTAGCTAATTAAGTAAATGTTCAGGGCAAAAAAATAAATAGTAAGGAGACATTTTATTCATTTTTTACAAAGAGTAAGCATTTTTGGACATTTTTAAACTACAAAAGAATTTATTTGTATGGTACAATAATTTTTGTTACAGATTTATTAATCTTTAACTCTACTAAGTTTAGATCCAGTTACTACATGTGACTCAAAGAAATAATACTGTATTTCCAAATTAAGTCTGGTTTAAGATTTGCAGGTAATTCAGGTTAGTTTCCTCACATTCCTGACCAAAAAGAAAAATCAGGTATGCCAATGAAAGAGTTCCAATGCTTATTGTATCCTTATAGCACTTATCAATGAACCAACTATTAATTTTCTGACATCCATTAGAAACACCTAACCACATAAAAACTATCTGATACTGGGGCTTTTCTCTGGGCCTCAATTTTCTTGATTTTTTAAAAGAGGTTAATGGAACCATCTCTATTATCAGTTATTGTGAGAGTTTAAATAAGACAGTGTCTGTGAAATATCTGCCACATTATAAGCACACATTAAAACCATGCTTTAATACTCAGAAATAAGAACAAATGCAAAGAATAGGAGGTGGAAACCTGGGGTGACGAGTGGGTCACCTTTCAGTTAACAGGATGTTACATTGTCTAGACTCCATTCCACAAGGGGTCCCATTAATTCCACAGTTATGATATTGATTTTTCTCTATACAATCATTATATACATTCAGAGGTCCTACTTCCCATTAATGTTTCACAGGTGGCCATTATAACGATAGCTTCATTCACATCAAAGCCAAAGTCTTCTCCTTTGTCCACCAGAGGAGGTAAAACACAATAAGAGTCCTAGGAGTTTATTGAAGGGGACAAGGGGTGGGAATTTGTGAGGAGGGGGACCAGAGGTAGAATATAAGACAAAATGGAAGGGACTCCAATTGCCACAGAGGTATGAATTCAAAATAGTCACCTACTTAGTGTTTGGAATACTTCTTTCCTCTGATGTATATCTTCCTTTATCCTGTGTCACAAAGTCTGGGGTAACAAATCTCTCCCACCTCAAAAGGGGAAACTAATCTTCAACAAGTTATACACAGAGGGGACCAGTTATACTAGCAGTCCAGGAGGGCAAAGGAGGAGGATGCTGGGAATGGGAGTGGAGGGAGGACAACACTGGTGATGGGAATACCCCTGATTCAATGTCACTGTGTACCTCAAATATTACTGTGAAAGATTTCTAACACATTGGTCACAATAAAAATTATTTAAAAAATTTAAAAAAGGGGGAAACTATAGAAGCCAGAAGGAAACCAGAGACCAATGTGATTACTCATCCACTTTCTTCCTTTCAAACCTTGCCCCTTACCACCAACAAGGGAGAAGTGATCTACAAGGGGACCACCATTCTACACCCTCACTTTCCCACAGAAGGCAGAGTAAGAAATCCTTTCCCAGTCAGATCATGGACCTGCTGTGCTCAAAGCCATCCAATGTCTTTTCTTTTTTTTATTGTTAAATTATCTTTATTTAAACACTGTGATTACAAATATGATTGTAGTTGTATGATTACAGTCATGTAAAGAACACCCCCCTTCACCAGTGCAAGATTCCCACCACCAATTTCCCAGATCTCCCTCCTCCCCACCCCACCCACACCTGTTTTCATCTCACTCAAAATCTGTGTCTTTCCAATGGCCTACAAAGCCTTAAACCATTTTCCAATCCACTACCATTAGCTCCAAGAACTCATCTAGTACTCTCCGTATCACTCCTCTCCAACCACTCTAAATTGCTTCATTTTTCAAGAACATATCAAGACTCCCTACTTAAATTTTTAAATACCCCAATTTCCTCTGTCCATACAGCTCCCTGCTATCTGCCTGGCTTATATCAGCAACTGCTTTCAGTTCTTCCTTATCTGCCCCTTCTCTGTGAATTGTTTCTTTCCCACTGTTATGGACTAAATGTTAAAGCTATCCTCCAAAATCACCCCGTATATTGGTATCCTAACCTTGAACATAACAGTATGTAGAGATAAGGTGTTTAAAGATGGATTAGGTCAGAAGGACAGAGCCCTCATGAATGAGAATGGTGCCCTTTTGAAAGAGAGGCCTAGACCTCTCCCATCTCTCTCATTTCTTTTACCATTTAAGGATACAGTGAGAAAACAACTCTTAACCCCGGAAATACGACCTTACTATAAACCAAATCTCCAAACACCTCTATCTTGTGCTTCCCAGGCTCCCGAAACGTTAGTTGTTCGGAAACCCAATAAACCTTCATCAATACATAGCATGAGATTTTACTGCCTCACAGACAGGTCTATGTTCTTTGCAAGCAGGAAGCAGATATAGTAGATCTTCACCCATGTACCCCTTAAAGACTTAAAAAGGTGAAATCTCTAGGGTGTAATATTGCAAGCCATAGACAATGGTCTCTGGTGGTGAGTTTTCAGAAAATAATAAAACTTTAAAAACCTACTTAACGTTGAATTAGTCCAAAGGTATTAGGAATCCCTTTGAAATAAAGATCCTGAATTCTGAATATGCAGATCTCTCTCCCTATATATGTACATACATATATAAGGAAAATATATAACTTGCATGCAAACCAGTGATACCAGTTTTAATATCTAACTGCAAAACATGAAAATAGTCATTCCAACTGATATATGAACACCTATGTTCATCACTACACTTAGCAAAATAGCCAAGATATTGAAACAACACAAATGCCCAACTACAGATGAATGGATCAGAAGTTGTGGTATAGGGGATGGAAAAATAGTACAGCACATAAGGTACTTGCCTTGCACACTGACAGGTTCTATCTCTGGCATCCCATACTTGCTACTCTGTGCACCACCAGGAGTATTTCCTGAGTGCAGAGCCAGCAGTAACCTCTGAGCACTGCCAGGTGTGACCCAAAAGTTACAAAAAAGACTGTGGTATAGATATACAATAGGGTACTATGCAAAGATAAAAAGAAAAATACTCATGAAATTTTCCCCAACATAGATGCAACTAGAGAATAACATACTAAATGAAGTCAATCAGAAGGAAAGAGATATACACAGAATCTTTCACATACATAGAACTTAAGATACACAGCAATGTTTCAACAAGGGCCAAAGGTAAAACAACAGGATAACTGATCTACACAACTGAGTTGATGGTGAGAGGAGCTGAAAGAGAGTGGTATTAGGTTTGTTGGGGGAGAATGGTAGATACACTATTGATATATATATATATATATAGTGGTGGGTGTGTGTTTGGGAAATCATTATTAACAGTATTGTAAATCACAGAATGTCAATAATACTTTTTAAGTTTAAAGGGTAAAAAGAAATCTTGAGCACTAGAGATGAAGATACTGAGGCACAATGCGAAGGATTGCATCTCCCTCAGGATAGACGGGAGGAATTAAAGGTCCTTAGAAAAATATGAGAAATAGCATTGAGTTCAAAGTTTTCCTTGTGACAACACCCAGATTCACTTGTTTCCAGGCTAAGATAATTTTGAGAAATTCTCTTATTCTGTCATTCCAGTCTGAGTCTACAGCTCCCCCAAAACAGAATTTAGCTGGTTTGACTGTTACTTGGTGGGTCTGATAGGATGTGATTGTCTATTCTGTCTACTGTAAGTGCTCAGACAAGACTAAACTAGTCTTGCACTATGTCAGACATTTCTCCAGGTGACAAAGGTGGGTCAAGCAAAGAGATGAAAGCACTGTTTTTACCAGGTTACTCTTGCTCCCCAATTGACCCATGTCACCCACAGCACACATGAATGAAACCATTTGGTAATTATACATTCCTTACTTATCCCACTAAGCTTAATCACTCCAAGTTTTCTATTTTGTTCTTAAAGGCAGTTTTGATAGTTTTTCTTCTACCCAGCAGAGTTTTCCATTGAGTATATGTTCCATAGCTTATTTATCCAGTCATTTGTCCATGTTGCCCAAGTTTGGGGGTCACACCCAGCTGTGCTGGAGGAGGCACTATGGGCTTGGTGCTCAGGGGTTACTTCTAGTGATACTCAAGGTATATAGAATTAAATCTTCAGGTTCTAAAGCCAAAACACTGGAGAGCTGCGGGACTGAAAGCAAATGTACATCTAGGAAATAATGCATGCACATAAAAGGAGGGAGAATTAGATTTCAGGAGTTCCCACATGTTTGCCCTTTGCTCCTGAGAAACAGCAAGCATGTGAAAGTTCAGAAACACAAGAGAACATTTCCATGAAGATCCCAGTATTTATTCTGAAGGAAGAGATCACACCTGGAGGTGGGACAAAGTGATTTAAACACCAATCAAGGTGCTATCTTCAAAGATGTTTTCAACCAATGAGTAACAAGGCATTTACTGAGTGGGGTGGGATCAGATAAATCCCACAATCCCATTAATCCTACACTCAAGGGACCATGCAATAACAAGGATGGAATCTAGGGCTCCTAAAGACAAAGCCTGCACACAGACCACTGAGTCACATCACTCACTGGGTTAGTGGTGGTTTGGTCGAGGCTAGCAATGTAGTTCAGTGATAGAGATGAGTTTTGTATATGTGAATGTCCTGAGTTGTGTCCCCCAACACATGAGTTTAAACAGCAGAGGAACTAGTAGGAGAAATAATACAGCAGATAAGGTGCTTGCCTTGCATGCTGCTAAACCAGGTCTGATCCCAGGCACCAAATATGGTTCCTTGAACACCACCAGGCGTGATTGCTGAGCACAGAGTCGGGAGGAAGCACTGAGCACAATAAAGTGTGGCCGAAAACAAGAAGAATGAAAAGAAAGCAAAGCAAACAGCAGAGGGAACAGAAGGAAATAGATGGAGGGAGGTGAGAACAAAGTTTAAAACAGCCAGCTTTAATTAAGAACTTATTAGCTTATTTAATTCTTTGCAAAGTGTTAAGAGGTATAATGTTTCTGTTTCAGTTTATCAGGAAGAAACTAAGGTTCAGAGAAATTAAATCACAACCCCAAGATCCTCCATTTGGTAAGAGTCATGACCTGGCTGGAATTCACTAAATCTGTTGCAGTGATGATGTCAGCACAGTCCACCAGTGGCTCACATGTGGTTGTGGTTTAACAAACACAAACTGCAGCACCGTTGTCGGATGTTGTGAGACATTTTAGTCCTTTAGTCATCTGAGGAACTTGTTTAACATGCTCATTGCTGGATCTGCTCCAGAGGTTCTTTTTGGAGAGGGTAAAACCACACCCAACAATGCTCGAGATTTGCTTCTACTTTTATGCTTACGATAACTAAGTGGTGTTTGGGGAATCCTATTTGGCGCCTTGGACCAAACAGGAATTGGGCACGAAAAGTAAGTGGGCTACCCACTGTACTATCTCTCTCCCCACCGTACTATCTCTCTCCCCACCATCCTCCTTGCCCAGAAATTCTGATTGGATGGTCTGTGCACAGGTCCAGTAAATCTTCTGTGCTCGGCCTTGTTCCTGCATGTTTGCGTGAGGAGTTATTGTCACTAGAGTGCAAGTACCACCCTGTGAAGACTCCTAATTCTCTATGTGAAGCTTCTGGGCAAGGAAGTTGTGTTGTCTCACCTCACATCACATCCAGACTAATGTTTACCAAAAAAAAAAAAAAAAGGCTAACCCCCCTTTTTCTTTGTGCTCTTTGATCCTCTCCCACTCCCTAAAATTGCTTGATGAGTTCAAAGACTCATCTTAGTGAGCTCAGATCTGGGACAAAATGTCCATATGTCCCTGAGTGAAGCATCCATCACAGCTGACTCACACCCCCAGAGAAGGAGCTAAGCTCTCCCTCAGCCAATCCCCCCATTAGGGATGGGTGACAAGAGACTCAGCTATGGATCAAGTCACCCTAAACCCCTTCAAGAAGAGAGCAAGTGCTGGCCTTGAATGATTTGATCTCTGAGGATTTACTGCTCTGCACCTCTCCCTACACAAGTGGGAGGCAGGCGAGGAGCAAACGCTGGATCCAGGGAAGCTTCTGCTGTAGTGAGTACAGACACATTCCAGCTGCTAGGAGGCCAGGAAGCTATACCTCTCAGAAAAAAAATCACCTGCATTTGGATTTGATTTTGCTTTGGCCTTCCCTCAACATGAATGTTCTCACCCTCAGCAACCCTAAAAAGCAGCCCCTATGAATCCTTGCCATTTCTGCTGTGATAAGTTCTTGGCTTCCCTGAGACTTTCAGTAAAACAGTTAACTAAAGAAATGGCAAAAGTGAGGAAGACCTTCCACTCCTTTGGAAAACATGAACCCATTCCATGCCAAATTCGTCTCAGAATTGTGCTCTCTCTAAAAGTTTTTTTGCCCTTCAGAGATTGTTTCCTTGACTAGGAAAAAATGCTGGGTCAGAGCATTAGTAGAGTGGGCAGGACACTTACCTAGCACACAGCCAACCCAAGTTTAATCTCCGTCATCCCATTGCCTCTTCCAACCCAGAGTGTTACCTGAGAGCAGAGCTTTGGACACTGCACGTGTGGCCAGAAAGGGACAAAAGAAATGCCATCACAATTAAGCGTCAAGATCAGATTGTTGCTCCATGGTAACAATAAGCAGTTTGCTTATATTAAATAGTGATTGCCAAGCATTCTTCTATTCACCACAATTGGATTATTAATTTTTTTAAATAATGAGAACCCTCTAAAATAAGGACTTTGTAAGGGCCCCATTTTACAGATGAGGAGACAGATTTAGAGGTTGTATTGTGAATCACCCAAGATGTCTAGTTTAGAATCAGAATCAAAATACAAACCACAGCTGGAAGGACCAGCCCATGGTATGAAGCTTACCACAAAAAGTGATGAGATCAGTTAGAGAAATAACTACACTGACAACTATTATGACAGTGGTAGTAAGAGCAATAGAATGTCTTTCTCGAAGACAGGCAGGGGGTGGGGGAGGAGGTAGGTGGGAGGCATCGGTGGTGGGAAGGTTGCACTGGTGAAGGGGGAGTGTTCTTTTTATGACTAAAACCCAACTACAAACATGTTTGTAATCATGGTGCTTAAATAAAGATATTAATTTAAAAAATTAAAATTGTTAACCAAAAGCCTAATCATTTTAATAAACAAGGGATTGTATAAAAAAATAAAAACCTCTCACTGGGACTCCAGTCTGTGCTGAAGTCACTGATGACACTGTTGCCTTCTTTGTTTATTAGGACCTGCTGTATGCAACATGCTCCAAACTAAGTAATGAGATGTACAAAGATGAATTACATGAGGGCATTGACCTCTAAAAGTTCACAGTCATGGCACAATATGGAGGCGGGGCCTATGTATTAAAGAGTCTAAAATACAGCAAGTGTTCATACATGGTTGAGAAGTATAGACAGGGAAGGTGAAGGCAAGGAAAACTTTTCCATGAGTCTCCTATGCTCCTATACTTCTGACTGGCTATGTCAAGAACACAAGGTCCCTAAGAGCTCTGTATATGGGATATTTCTCAGAGTTATGTGTGAAGCAAACTATCTCTTTTTGTTTTTGTTTGTTTGAGGGCCAAACCCAGATGTTTTCAGAAGTTACTCCTGGCTCTGCACTAAAATCATTCATGGAAGACTTGGGGAGGACCATATGAGATGCTGAGGATCAAACCCAGGTCAGCTGTGTTCAAGGCAAATGTTCTACCCCCTGTACTATTGCTTCAGCCCAAAGAAAACAACATTAAAGTATGAATTAACACCAACTACTAGGACAAATAGTAAGGATGCTTCTTGCTTGCTACATAATTCTAGATAACTCCTCCCAGGACCCCAATTTTAGGTCCCTTAGCTGTGATAGAAACTACATATAAAATATACATTGGGATTTCTCTGGTTTGCTCCTGTGGGACTTGGGGACAAGGCAAACTTATGCAAACATGCCGATGCTTCTACTATTTGCTTATCCTCGACTACCTGGTTTGTTTTCTGTGCTCTGGAAACTATTAGGGCTTTCTTCCAACCACAAAATGGTAACAGGCTAAGTTATGAGCTTGGAAGCAATCCAATGTAGATAGAAGATACAACCTATCAAGAAGCTCTGTTTTATGTGAGTTTGCAACACTACAAAAATGTTATAGAGATCTGTGTTTTATGAGGACAGGTCTACAGAACTGAGCTTACCAAGGAGGGGAGTGAATAGGTGGATGAATATTGGAAAGGGAGGACTCTGGGGCATGGTAGAGGGAAGCAGACACTGGTGGAGTTTGGGGTGTTGGAATGTTATGTGCATGAAACCCTATCGTGTAAAGTATGGCCAATCATAGTGCTTCAATTTTTAAAAGTTATTTTAAAGCCACATTTTTACCCAAGAGTCTGCTTCTAGAACTGATTTTTGAGGGAGAATGATAAGGGAACTAGAAACATTGATATAAAGATGCTGAGATGCTAGTGGCTAGTATGGTGCAATAAAACTATATTCCTGAAATATTACTATTAACAGAACTGCAAATCATAGTGCCTTAAAAATCTTTTCAAAGTTGTGTCTTGTCCTCCACACCTCCAGGCACTAAATATATAATCAGTGAAGAAACAAGACACACATTGTTACAGAGTGCTCACTGTAAATAATGTACACATAAACCAGATTTTTGGAGACAAGGTACAATCAAACCAGATTAATTGAGACTGTGGTTGATATTATAAAGGGAATAAGCAAAAAAAAAGAGCCCTGAATGCCCATCTATAACATGAGGCCAATAGTAATACCTACATTTAAGAGCATCATCATAAATACTTATCTCAAAGAGTCTTTGAGATATATGGACTTTATTGTTATTTCTTCTCCTGTGGAAATGAGGAAGAAAGTGAGCAAAGAAATAAATTGTTTCACCCTTGAAGATGCCTTTAGCTTTAATGTCAAGGAGTGTTCTGCCTACATTGTCCTCTATGTACCTTATGATTTCAGGTCCAATATTAAGGTCATTAATCCATTTTGATTTAATGTTTGTACATATTATTAAAGAGAGGTCTGAGGTCATTTTTGGGGTGGTAGGTGTAGCTGACTAATTTTCCCAACATCACTTGTCAAAGATGTTTTCTTTACTCCACTTCATATTTCTTGTCTCCTGATCAAAGAGTAATTTATCATATACTTAAGGCTCTGTCTCAGGATTTGCAAGTCTATTCCATTGGTAGAAGCTCTGTCTTTATTCCAATACCATGCTCCTTTAATTACTTCCACTTTATAGTACAGTTTATAGTTGGCCAGAATCTGGAAAGAACCCAAATGCCCAATAATAAATAAAAAGATAAAGAAGCTATGGTAGTTCTACACAATAGAATACTCTGTAGCTGTTAGTAAATAAAAGTCATAAAAACTTCTTTATACATGAATGAATATGTATATTCATATGTGAATATGAATATTATACCTAATGAATATAAATTTTATGAATATGAATATTATGCTCAATGAAATAAGTCGGAGGCTAGACAGAATGATTTCACTCATTTGTAGGATATTAAAAATAGATAGAATAGTAATAATACCCAAAGACAATAGATATGAGGCCCAGGAGTCCATGGTGTGAAGCTTGCCACAAATAGCAGGAGAATACAGTTAGGACAGAGAAAGAGCCACTGTGACATGGAAATAGTATTGGAAATGATCACGCTGGACAAGAACTGAGTGCTAAAAGAAGGGTAAAGTGATATGCATGATACTCCTTCAGTAACAATATTGCAAACCATAGTGTCTAAAATGAAAAAAGGAAGAGAGGTAGAATAAAAATGTCTTCCAGAGGGATAGAGACAGAAAGAAGGACACTGGAGACATTGGTGACAGGAGATATGTTCTGGTGAAGAAATCATGAACAACTTTGTAACTATCTCACAGTAATTCACTTAAGGAATTGATTTGATTTAAAAAAGAAAAGAGGGCCCGGAGAGATAGCACAGCAGCGTTTGCCTTGCAAGCAGCCGATCCAGGACCAAAGGTGGTTGGTTCGAATCCCGGTGTCCCATATGGTCCCCCGTGCCTGCCAGGAGCTATTTCTGAGCAGACTACCAGGACTAACCCCTGAGCACCGCCGGGTGTGACCCCCCCCCAAAAAAAAAAATTTAAAAAAAGAAAAGAAAGAAATTGTACATTTTGCTCTGTGGGTAAATTTCTAGCTAATAAGAAAATGTCCCTAGCTAGGCTGCCTCCAAGGTTTCTAATGTCAACAGGACAATGACTTTGGTTTAGTGGAAAGAAGCCTGGGAGTAAAGCAATGTTGCAGACAGCCCACAATTGGAGTCTACACCTGACATATTTATAAGTGTGATAGCAATCATGAAATAACAGCTTGACTGAGCCCTCATGTTGACAGGAGTACTTTTAGGATATAAATTCAAATAACCTGGTCCTTAGATCTTCCCACAGATACCCAAGATTAAACGAATCTGTAAGATCAAAGAATTGCTTTGGAAGGATCAACAGTACTTAATCAACTGGCTATTAGAAAGAAACCTCTATTAGTTAACAGAAAATGTTTCTTTTCTACATATTATATATTCTTTCTATGCATGGAACTTACCCCTGTAAACTTGAGCACAGACTTGTAAAGGTGTATCTGTCACTCAGAGAAGTATGCTGACTTGTAGAGCCTGAGATTCTGAACACCCTCTTTAACCATGTTCTCTTTTACTGAATTTTGAATTCACTTCACATCAATAACTCTTTCTGTCCAGGTGGCTTTGAAATAGCTGTGTTAAGAGTGAGCATCAGGGCCCAAGAGACAGTATAAGAAGTAAGGCACTTGCTTTGAATGTGATAGCTTTAGCGGAATGACTGGTTCAATCCTACATGTAGGTCCCTGAGCATCCACAGGCATCACTCCTGACCACAAAATTAGGACCATCCCCTGAACACTGTGAGGTATGGCCCCCACATCAAAACATAGATAAATAAAATCATAAAACTAAAACTATTGAGAAAGAGAGAAGCAGAAGGAGATTCTGGGACTATTATAGTTTGTGTGACATGAATTCTGCAGAAGGCTCCTTTGCTCACATAAGCTGAGATAAACATGTACCGAAATTTTTGACTAATCAACACCAGGGAACCAGGAATTTGAAGTACCACTGACATCCAAGGATTAGAAATGACACCACTTCATGATCTTGGTACATCCCTTACTTATATGAAGATAACCATTGAAAACATGGCTTCAGTGTGTTTCTGTGTGGAATTCTGGCCCCAGAAGTTCCCTCTATCTCTCACCTTGTTACAATTGCTGCACACAGGCCCCACCTTCTCCCAGGTCCATATGGCACTGTTGAGCTGCCATACAGAAATAGTAAAATACAGAACTAGTAAATCTCTCTTCCTCTCCCACTTCTTCACCCAAAAATGGCTGCTTTCCCCTTCACCACTATCTATGCATCCCACTCCAAAGCTAATTCTGATAGCAATGTTTCCAGCTTATTTCCTCTTCTTCAGCCTCACCACATCCCCAGATGTCAATAGGCATCTCAGAGAAAGACCACACACACACATCTAGACTCAGCAAATACTAGCAAGTGGTAAGTGCCACTGCACAAAAGGCTGGTGTTGCTTTTCTTTCAGAGCCATCATATCAGAAAAATTTAAAGGGCCCATTTTGTACCATGAGTACATTCCTCCCCTTCAGTATCTCATATAGATGTCACCCTAATAGCTCAGTCTTCCTACTGAACAAATAGCTGGCCTCCAATTACTTGGACCCATTTACTGCTGTGGTGCGTATATGTTCAAGTGATAGCTGGTGAGAAAATGGCTAAATCACCATAATGATGGAGCAGAACACCCCAGGTCCTTTTTCTGCAGATCTTGCTGCTGTGTTCTATATCTTAAAGGATTTCTAAGAGACTAAAAAGAAGCCATTTTATATATTAAAAAGGCAGGCCCACTGCTTTAGTCTACCTTGGAATAGTTTCCTTCTTGATTGTGTTAACTGGAGTGTCCCCAGGTTTGCCTACCTGTGGGAATATATATGCTCATACTCCAGCCATCTGCCTACTTTTACCAGCTCTTACCTTTCTATTTCAGGAAGGACTCAGAATCTAAGAAAAGACCTCTGAGAATATTCAATTACTTTGGGCACTGTTTCCTGGCAGGGGCTGGTACTGTTGCCTTCTTATTTATTATTGCTTGGTACCTGTCCTAGGTAAGTATGGGTCTGTGGCGAAACTTTTCTCTGCTTCAAAACTGGGATCCTCGAGATATTCTTCAGACAGGATTTTTCCTAGATGCCCAGAGCAGACTTTTTTCAGTAAAAGTCACCTTGATACGTGAAGGTCAGTGGACTGAAACCCTGTGAACCTCAAGAGAAACTGTTCTGCAACATTAAAACAACAAGGTCCAGGGTTGGAATAACAGTACAGCGTGTAGCGCACTGGTCTTGCATAAAACCAACCTAGGTTTAATCTCCGGCAGAACATACAGTCTCCCCTAAGCACTTCCAGGGGTGAACTCTGAGCACAGAGCCAGGAATAAGCACTGAGCACTGGTGTGGTCCCAAAAAAGCAAAGGAAAAAGAGATTCAGGGCCAATTGATAGTACAGTGGTTAGGATACACAGCTTCCTCCTTACCCAGAGTGCCATTCACAGTGCCACATGATCCCCCTAAGCATTGCAGAGTGTAACCTTCTAGGTCACTTAAGCATGGCCAGGTATGGCTGTGGAGGCCTCTGGCACCCTCGGAGTAGTTCCTGTATCCCTAGCACCACAGGGCCCAAGCAGCATCTCATCCTCAGGCCCCTACATTGATGCAGGGTCCAGGACCACTGAGGCTCCTGAGTACTTCTAGGGAGACCCCTCAATTAAGATAGATAAAAATTGTAAATCATGTGGATCACCCACATTCATGGTCATAAAAGAAGTTTAAGGTGAGATATCACTTGAAGGAGCAGGGAGGTCATTTCAAGACAGCTTTCAAGGCTTGTTATAATACCTTCCAGAGAAGAGAGAAATTGATTAGAACAATGTACTATTGTCCCAAACTATGTGAGATGTGAGACTGTGAGTCACACCCAGATACACATTGGGGTTTATGCGGCACTGTACATTCTATGGGTTTGGAGAAAAGCATGATATAGTCTCATCTCTTTCTTCTCACTTTCTTCTTTACTCTCCTAACTCACTACAGGAGATGAGAGAATGAGGGTCTTATCTAAGAGAATATATCTATATAATTAGCTAGCCATACTCTGACTTTTCTTTTCCTATTTGTTTCTTTGGGAGCCATACCTAGCTGTGCTCAGGGCTTATTCCTGGCTCTGTGCTCAGGTATTATTCGAGGTGGCCTTGTGGAACCATAGGGGTGCCAGGGATCAAGCCCAGGTCAGCTAGATACAAGGAAAGCACACTATCTTATGTACTATTCCTCTGGCACCCACACTCTGACTTTGCTAAATGCTATAACTGCACAGTCTCACACAAACATATCAATAGCCCTTAACACCAGTCCATGAGTAAGGCATCTAAAACCCAGGACAGTTAAGAAACAAGTTCTGAGTCTCAGCAAGAACAGAGTGAGACCCAAACGATCTGACTATAAACCCCTCTCTACTAACCACTATCACTAAGGAGAGTGGTAAAGGATGATAGGGAATGGAAGGAGAAAGGGAATGTCAAGGTTCAAGTCATTCTCAAGCATATGCCAGGCAGTGGGTCAGAGAAAGCAGACAAATCCCTTATCTTCTGAACCTCAAAGGTCCTTCCTGAAAGCAGCAGTGTCAAGAAACATAGGCCTCACAGGCAGATTCAGAGATAATGTGGAGACCAGCATCTATACCCTACGCAACTTTGGGGTAAGGTTTTTGTTTGCTTGTTTGCTTTTGGACTACAGCTAGCCAAACCTAGGGCCTACTCTGGGTGGTGCTTGGGAGGCCATATTGTGCTGAAGGTTTAACCTGGGCCTCCAGCATGCTAAGCATGAACTCCAGCCTATTGGGCTATGTCTAGGGCCCTTAACTTTTAATTTGGAAACAATTTCAAACATTAAAAAGTAGGAAGAATTTTAAATGAAAAGTATGCTCAGCACCTTTATATCCTTTATCCGTTCATTCTTCTCCCCACCCCACCCCATTCCTTATGCTGTACATATTTTCCTGACCTCTCTAAGAATAAGTTGCATACATCCTAGCCCTTTACCTCTTAACATTTCTTTGTTTAACAGAACCATCAAAAAATGGAGAGAGGAGTTGAATAACCATTTTCTCAAAAGAGAAATATATCTGGTCAAAAGACATATGAAAAAGTGCTCATCCTTGCTGATTACCAGGAAAATGCAAAATAAAATGACAGTAAATATCACCTCAGACCAGTGAGGCTAGCCAGTATCAAAGTCTGGAAACAAGTGCATGTGTGTTGATGGCCTGTGCATATTACATCTGTACACACATGTTAGCCATATGTCCCATCTTGAAGTGTGAACTTTCATATGTTAACTCTGGCATTTACAGTGGCTCTCTCTCTGTCCCTGGAGAAGCCCATGCTTTCTCTAGAGAATTTATTTTAAAAAAGAAGTCCAAACTCTCTCTTCAGCATGTTACTCTATCTCTGTCTCTCTTTCTCTCACTCTCTCTTTCTTAGCCTCTCCCTCCCATTCCTCAGAATTTCTAATCAAACCATTTTTTTACTTCAAAAATAAGTCTGGAGGGGCCGGGCGGTGGCGCTGGAGGTAAGGTGCCTGCCTTGCCTGCGCTAGCCTAGGACGGACCGCGGTTCGATTCCCCGGCGTCCCATATGGTCCCCCAAGAAGCCAGGAGCAACTTCTGAGCGCATAGCCAGGAGTAACCCCTGAGCGTCACAGGGTGTGGCCCAAAAACAAAAAAAAAAATAAGTCTGGAAACAATAGTGGTGATGGAGATGTGGCACAAAAGTATCTCCCATTCATTGCTGGTGAAACTGTTGTCTAATTCAGCCACTTTGGGCCAAAAACAGTTTTTGACACTTCACAAAAATTAAAAAGACAGCTTCCCTTTAACCCAGAAATTCCACTGCTGGGTATCTACCCCCAAGAACTCAAATACCTTATTTTGAATAAACGTATGTGCATCACTGCATTATTTAGGAATGACCAAGATATATAAGAAAGAAAACAACTCAGTCTTGAGGAGACATGAAATCTTGCTGTTTGCTGCTACTTGGATAACATGCTAAGTGAAGTAAGTGAGAAAGAAAAGACAAATACCAGATGATATGATTCATATATGGAATATACAGAAATAAAACGGGATTAGACAAACCATAATGGCAGTAAACTCTGACATATGGCCAATCGAACTGTGAACTAAAGATGTTTGGGTTGAAAGAAGCAACCTTGAGAGAATGGTGAAGGAATCTTGATACTCTGGTGATGGAGTGAGTGTAGCATACTGCGTGGATACAACAGTAATGTTGGTACATTTAGAGCTAGAATAATTCAAAGAAACTGATTTTTAAAAATAAACAGGGGCAAGAGAGATCATACAGGGCTTAAGGCTCTTTCTTGCATACTGTCAACCCCAGATTGAACCCCAGTACCGCTAGTCTCCTGACATTAATGGATACCATTTTGGAGGTACCTTAACCCCATTAGGATGGCACTAGTGGTCCCCACAATATCAAAGTATGGTAGTACCACATTTTCAGGCCCTAGCATCAAGACATCATCCCAGCCAGACAGAAATTTCCAGAAAGGTCACTGGACTGTGAATATGGCTTAGGAGACCAAATAAATAAATATTTCAGTGTATACTTCTTTAAAAGAATGTTATTTTATATAACCACAAAAAAATCAACCTTAGTAAATTTAACATTGATAAAATATTTTATGTAATATACCATCTGTACCCAAATCTGTTGGTTTACCCAGCCTTTAGCTTTGATAACACTGAAATATTTTTAAAATATGATCCCCTTGTCTGGTTCTTTAAATAAAAGTTTCTCAGTGGGGGTTCATTTAGTATTTCTTCATAAGTAGATTCAAGTTGTACATTTCCAGTAGAATAAGGATTTCACATCTGGTAATACATGAGATCTTTCTGTCATTTATTGTAACTATTCCATCGATTATTGTACAATTTTCCATGTGTGATTATTTTCATCCCTTGTCAATATTAAGCAATTCTGTGAGAAGACACTTTAGAATATCCAATATTTTTGATGGAGTTAGATGTTTTATTCTTGCTAAGTTCTGTCAGTACCCTAATATTTAATGTTTTAGATATTAGCCTTTTATCTGATAGATATTCGATGAATAGTTTCTCCCATTCCATGGGTGGTCTTTGTGTCCTAGGCACTACTTTCCTTGAGGTGCAGAAGCTTCCTATCTGTTTATCTCCACTTCCACTTGTTTGGACAGTGCTGTTCCTCCTTGAGATGCCTTTAGTCTCAATGTCATGGAGTGTTCTGCCTATACCTTATGGTTCTGGATCTGACATCAAGGTCTTTAATCCATTTGGATTTTACCTTTGTGCAGGGTGTTAGATGGAGATCAGAGTTCACTATTTTACATATGGCTGACCAGTTGTCCCCACACCATTTGTTGAAGAGGCTTTCATCAAAAAATAGAGAGAAGAAATGAACAGACAATTCCTCAAAGAAGAAATACAAATGACCAAAAGACACGTGAAAAATGCTCCACATCATTAATCATCAGGGATATGCAAATCAAAACAGCAATGAGGTACCATATCATGCCACAGAGACTGGCATACATCGCAAAGAATTAGAACAATCAGTTCTGGTGGGGATGTGGGGAAAGAAACTCTCAAGTATTGCTGGTGGGAATGCTCTCTTGTTCAGCCTATATGGTAAACAAGATGGAGATTCCTCAAAAAACTGGATTTTTATGAGATTCCTTATATCCCATATGATCTAGCTAAACCACTCCTAGAAAACACAAAAACACAAAACAAAAAGGCCTTCTGCACACCCATATTCATTGCAGTGCTATTTAGAATAGCCAGAATCTGGAAATAATCCCAATGCACAACAGATGAGTGGCTAAAGAAATTGTGGTACATATACACAATGGAGCTATGCAGCCATCAGAAAAAATGAAGTCATGAAATTTTCCTATACATGGATGGACATGGAAACTATTATGCTGAGTGAAATAAGTCAAAGGAGAGAGAGACAGACACAAAATATTTTCACTCATCTATGAGTTTTAAGAAAAATAAAAGACATTATTGTAATAATACCCAGAGACAATAGAGATGAGGGCTGGAAGGTCTGGCCTACAATATGAAGTTTACCACAGAGTGGTGAGTTCAGTTAAAGAAATAATTACACTGACAACTACCATGACAATGGTAGTGAGTAAGAGAAATAGAATGCCTGTCTTGAATACAGGCAAGGGGTGGGGAGAAGGGAGATGGAGGGCATTGGTGGTAGGAATGTTGCACTGGTGTTCTTTTATAACTAAAACCCAACTACAAACATTTTTGTAATCATGGTGCTTAAAGATATTTTTTATAATTGTCTTTATTTAAACACCGTGATTACAAACATGATTATAGTTGTATGATTACAGTCATGTAAAGAACACCCCCTTCACCAGTGCAACATTCCCACCACCAATCTCCCAGATCTCCCTCCTCCCCACCCCCCTACACCTGTACTCGAGACAGGCTTTCTACTTCCCTCGTTCATTCACATTGTTATGATAGTTTTCAGTGTAGTCATCTCTCCAACTGCACTCATCACTCTATGTGATGAGCTTCATGTCATGAGCTGCACCTACCAGCCCTCATCTCTCTTGTCTCTGAGATACTGTTAAAAATGTCTTTCATTTTTCTTAAAGCCCATAGATGAGTGAAACCATTCTGTGTCTTTCTCTCTCCCTCTGACTTATTTCACTCAGCATAATAGATTCCATGTACATCCATGTATAGGAAAATTTCATGACTTCATCTCTCCTGATGGCTGCATAGTATTCCATTGTGTATATGTACCACAATTTCTTCAGCCACTCATCTCTTGAAGGGCATCTTGGTTGTTTCCAGAGTCTGGCTATTGTAAATAGCGCTGCAATGAATATAGGAGTAAGGAAGGGATTTTTGTATTGTATTTTTGTGTTCCTCGGGTATATTCCTAGGAGTGGTATAGCTGGATTGTATGGAAGCTCAATTTTCAGTTTGTGAAGGAATCTCCATATCGCTTTCCATAAAGGTTGTACTAGACGGCATTCCCACCAGCAGTGAAAAAGAGTTCCTTTCTCTCCACATCCCCGCCAGCACTGCTTGTTTTCCTTTTTTGTGATGTGTGCCAATCTCAGTGGCGTGAGGTGGTACCTTATAGTAGTTTTGATTTGCATCTCCCTGACGATTAGTGATGTTGAGCATCTTTTCATGTGCCTTTTGGCCATTTGCCTTTCTTCTTTTTCAAAGTGTCTGTTCATTTCTTCTCCCCATATTTTGATGGGGTTATGTGACCCCCTAGGACCCTGCCCACAGGGTGGACTGAGGATCACGTATTAATTCGTGGGATCCGACCTGAAAGGGAGGAAAGAGGCTGAGAAAGAAATGAGCTCAAGTCAAGCTGGCTGATCAAGAGCTGAATTTATTAAGGCAAGACAAGCTTATATAGTTCTACAGCATAAGGAAGTAGCTTTCTGTACTTTTCCATGGTATAGAAAAGTAGGGGGGTCATACAGGATGGACTTTCCAGTTTTACAACATACCCTTATATTGCATAGAATTATATCGCACAGACATTCTTTCACAATGTAAGCTTAACAGGATGTGATCTTATCTTAGCAACTCGGGCGGTTTACTGGGAAATTTGACTTGTTTGGTTAACATTTCTTTTAAGTCCAGGGGGTAAATGCCACAGTGGCTGCCTGTCAGGTACACAGGCCTTTGGTTTCTCAGGCATCAGAGACTCCATTTTGCTCTCTAGCTCTAACAGCCTCCAACAGGGTTAGTTGTTTTTTTCTTGTATAGTTCTGTCAGTACCTTGTAAATTTTGGATATTAGCCATTTATCTGATGAGTATTGGGTGAATAATTTCTCCCACTCAGTGGGTGGCCTTTGTATTCTGGGCACTATTTCCTTTGAGATGCAGAAGCTTCTCAGCTTAATATAGTCCCATCTGTTTATCTCTGCTTCCACTTGTTTGGAAAGTGCTGTCTCCTCCTTAAAGATGCCTTTAGTCTCAATGTCCTGGAGTGTTTCACCTACATGTTGTTCTATATACATTATAGTTTCAGTTCTGATATCAAGGTCTTTAATCCATTTGGATTTTACCTTTGTACATGGTGTTAGCTGGGGGTCTGAGTTCGCTTTTTTGCAAGTGGCTAACCAGTTGTGCCAACACCACTTGTTGAATAGGCTTTCCTTGCTCCATTTAGGATTTCTTGCTCCTTTATCAAAAACGAGGTGGTTATATGTCTGAGGAACCTTCTCTGAGTACTCAAGCCTATTCCACTGATCTGAGGGTCTGTCTTTATTCCAATACCATGCTGTTTTTATAACTATTGCTTTGTAATATAGCTTAAAATTGGGGAAAGTAATGCCTCCCATATTCCTTTTCCCAAGGAGTGCTTTAGCTATTCGAGGTTGTTTATTGTTCCAGATGAATTTCAGAAGTATTTGATCCACTTCTTTGAAGAATGTCATGGGTATCTTCAGAGGAATCGCATTAAATCTGTACAATGCTTTTGGAAGTATTGCCATTTTAATGATGTTGATCCTGCCAATCCATTAGCAAGGTATGTGTTTCCATTTCCGCGTGTCCTCTCTTATTTCTTGGAGCAGTGTTTTGTAGTTTTCTTTGTATAGATCTTTCACATCTTTAGTCAGGTTGACTCCAAGATATTTGAGTTTGTGTGGCACTAATGTGAATGGGATTGTTCTCTTAATGTCCATTTCTTCCTTATCATTATTAGTGTATAAAAAGGCCATTGATTTTTGTGTGTTAATTTTGTAGCCTGCCACTTTGCTATATGAATCTATTATTTCTAGAAGCTTTTTGGTAGAGTCTTTAGGGTTTTCTAAGTAGAGTATCATGTCATCTACAAACAGTGAGAGCTTGACTTCTTCCTTTTCTATCTGGATTCCCTTGATATCTTTTTCTTGCCTAATCGCTATAGCAAGTACTTCCAGTACTCTGTTGAATAGGAGTGGTGAGAGAGGACAGCCTTGTCTTGTACCAGAATTTAGAGGGAAGGATTTTAGTTTATCTCCATTGAGGATAATATTTGCCACTGGCTTCTGGTAGATGGCTTTGACTATATTGAGAAAGGTTCCTTTTATTCCTATCTTGCTGAGAGTTTTCATCAAGAATGGGTGTTGAACCTTATCAAATGCTTTTTCTGCGTCTATTGATATGACCATGTGATTTTTTTGTTGTTGTTGTGTATGTTGTGTATTATATTGATAGATTTACGGATGTTAAACCAGCCTTGCATTCCTGGGATGAAACCTACTTGATCAAAGTGAATGATCTTCTTGATGAGGCACTGGATCCTGTTCGCCAGGATTTTGTTGAGGATCTTTGCATCTGTGTTCATCAGGAATATTGGACTGTAATTTTCTTTTTTGGCAGCATCTCTATCAGGTTTTGGTATTAAGGTGATGGTGGCTTCATAAAAGCTATTTGGAAGTGTTCCTGTTTTTTTCGATTTCATAAAAGAGCCTGGCCAAGATTGGTAGTAGTTCCTCTTGAAAGGTTTGAAAGAATTCATTCGTGAATCCATCAGGGCCTGGGCTTTTGTTTTTGGGCAAATTTTTTATTACAGTTTTAATTTCCTCAATAGTGATGGGGGTGTTTAGATATGCTACATCTTCTTTATTCAACCGTGGAAGGTTATATGAGTTCAAAAATTTATCCATTTCGTCCAGGTTCTCATATTTAGTGGCATAGAGTTTCTCAAAGTATTCTCTGAATACCCTTTAAATCTCTGCAGTATCTGTAGTGATCTCCCCCATTTCATTTCTAATACGTGTTATAAAGTTTCTCTCTCTCTTTTGCTTTGTGAGTTTTGCCAATGGTCTATCAATCTTGTTTATTTTTTCAAAGAACCAACTTCTGCTTTCGTTGATTTTTCGGATTGTTTTTTTCGGTTTCCACTTCATTGATTTCTGCTCTCAGCTTTGTTATTTCCTTCTGTCTCCCTATTTTTGGGTCCTTTTGTTGAGCACTTTCTAGTTCTATTAGCTGTATCATTAAGCTACTCAGGTAAGCTCCTTCTTCCTTCCTGATGTGTGCTTGAAAAGCTATAAATTTTCCTCTCAGTACTGCTTTTGCTGTGTCCCATAAGTTCTGATAGTTTGTGTCTTTATTGTCATTTGTTTCCAGGAACCTTTTGATTTCCTCCTTGATTTCATCTCGGACCCACTGGTTATTCAGTATGAGGCTGTTTAACTTCCAGGTGTTAAATTATTTCTTCTGTGTCCCTTTGCAGTTCACATCTAACTTCAGAGCCTTGTGGTCAGCAAAAGTAGCCTGCAAAATGTCTATCATTTTTATTTTATGGAGGTATGTTTTATGTGCCAGCATGTGATCTATCCTGGAGAATGACCCATGTACATTGGAAAAGAATGTGTATCCAGGTTTCTGAGGATGGAGTGCCCTATATATATACTAGGCCTCTTTCTTCCATTTCTCTTTTCAGGTCTAGTATATTTTTGTTGGGTTTCCATTTGGTTGACCTATCAAGTGTTGACAAGCCTGTGTTGAGGTCTCCTACAATTATTGTGTTATTATTGATATCCTTCTTCAGATTTGTCAGCAATTGTATTAAATACTTTGCTGGTCCCTCATTGGGTGCGTATATGTTTAGGAGAGTAATTTCTTCTTGCTGTACAAATCCCTTGATTAGTACATAATATCCATCTTTGTCCCTTACAACTTTTCTGAGTATAAATTTTGTGTCATCTGATATTAGTATGGCCACCCCCGCTTTTTAAGGGTGTTGTTTGCTTGAATGATTTTTCTCCAGCCTTTGATTTTGAGTCTATGTTTATTCTGACTATTCAGGTGTGTTTCTTGTAGACAGCAGAAGGTTGGCTTCAGTTTTTTGATCCATTTCGCCACTCTGTGCCTCTTAACGGGTGCATTTAGTCCATTGCCATTGAGAGAAATAATTGTCATGGGATTTATTGCCATCTTTGTGTAGAAGTTTGGTGTGTTTTTTGTTCTGTCTTGTTTTTAGAATATATCTTTCAGTTTTTCTTTTAAGGCTGGTTTTGAGTCTGCAAAGTGTTTGAGCTGTTGTTTATCTGTGAAGCCATGTATACATCTTTCAAACCTGAAAGTGAGTTTTGCTGGGTGCAGTACTCTTGGCGAAGCATTTATTTCATTGAGTTTTGCCACTATATCCCACCACTGCCTTCTGGCCTTGAGTGTTTCTGGTGACAGGTCTGCTGTAAATTTCAAGGATGCTCCCTGAAATGTAATTTCCCTTTTCGATCTTGCTGCTTGCAGTATTCTATCTCTATCTGTGGGTTTCATCATGGTGACTAGAATGTGTCTTGGGGTGTTTCTCCTGGGGTCTTTTTTAGCTGGTACTCTTCGGGCATGCAGGGTTTGGTCACATGTTTTCTTTAGCTCTGGTAGTTTTTCTGTGATGATGTTCTTGACCATTGATTCTTCCTGAAGATTTTCTTCTTGGGTCTCTGGGACTCCAATGATTCTAAAGTTGTTTCTGTTGAGCTTATCAAAGACTTCTATTTTCATCTGCTCATATTCTTTGAGTAACTTTTCCATTGTCTGATCCTTTGATTTAAGGCTTTTTTCCAATCTCTTCTGCTGTGTAAAGTTGTTATGCATCTCGTCTTCTAAAGCACTAATTCTATCCTCAGCTGCTTTTAACCTGTTGGAAAGCTCATCCATTATGTTCTTCAATTCATCTACTGAGTTTTTCAGACCTGTTATTTGACCTGATATTTCAGTTTGGAGTTTTCTTATTTCTATCTTCATATTCTCTTGATTTTTATTAGTGTTCTGATTTATACTTTCTTTGAATTCTGTGAGCAACCTCCATATTTCTTCTCTAAACTCCATTTCTGAAAGACTGCTTAGGTAGTTGGCCATTGTTGGGTTATCAGTGTTTCCATATTCATTCTCTATGGTTGAAGTTGGTCTGCATAGTCTCCCCATTGTCACACTTATGCTGTGGGTTTTTCTACATGTTGTGGTGGTACTCATTGGCTAGGTGGAGTGCGCGGCCGCAAAGCGAAGCGGAGCGGCCACGCTCCTCTGCTTCTACCCCTTATAGGTGGGCTTAAGGGGGCCAGCAGAGTCAGCTTTATCCACAACTCCTGCCCCCAAACACTCACCTCTGCCGAGGCAAGCCGTCCGGGGATGAATGCCAGAGAAGATCAAAGTTCCCAGGTTGATGCAAGCCCAGGAAAACCCCAAAATGTCTAAGATAGTATTTTAAAATAAATAAAAATAAAAATTGTTTTTTAAAAATGAATACCCCAATAGCCTCATAAGAAACATTTCCGTAGATTTAGCATAATTGGCTGATTTGGTCTTTACCTAGATGCTTGAAAATGGTGATTTCCCACATATCAATGTAACTACTGTATAACATTCTATGGTAAGAAGATACCCCTTCTTCCCTCTTTATTTACTGGCAAAGTCCAGGTTTTCCCAAGGCTTAGAACTTACTATAATTTAATTAATTTGGGCTCCAATAATTGCACATTTGGTCAAGGCTTCATTCACTCTTGAAAGTCTAGAAGAAAAATAAAGTCTAGTGGTACCCACCTCAAAGGCTGAGTTTTATTCTGTTCAATAAAATAAAAGCAGCCATGCAAAATGCCCATATACCCACACTAGTGCCCACCTCAGACATTGGCCAACTTGACAGCTGTGAATGTATCCTGCCTTGAAAAAATGGTCCCCAGCTCCCAAATAAGCCTCTGTAAGCATGACCTGCAGGGAATAAACCACATGTGGAGTGCCAAATTCTGTCTATGGCAAAGTGCCTTTAACCCAGTCGATACCTCAATCTGGCTAAATTCCACCTCGCTCCTCTTTAGCACCACCTGTACTATTCTTTATCAGTCTAGCACACATGGCATCTGTCATTAAGTTAGTGGCAAGCAAGACATAAAGAAGACACTATTTTTTTTCTACCTCAAGTAGCTTATTTCACAATCACTGAAACCCAGGCTTTGCTGGGAACTAGAACGGGGCAGAAAATCTTCTCAGACTCCCTATTTTCACTAGTCTATAAAACCACCCAGGTGTCTGTGCCTTTCAAAGAGCTCCCTAAACTAAAGATGCTAAGAAAATACTTCAGGGAGATTGAATCCTTCCCAGGGGCCTCAGCCACAAGTTAGTCAAGTTGCCCTTTTTTGTTACAAACTGGCTAAGGTCGGTTGCTTAGCAACAAAACCTCCCAGACTATCTGTAGAGAACACCTTGGGAAAAGCTTTTTTCCTTACAGGAGCTGCCAGACATCTGCAGAGAAACAAACCACAACCACCACCACTCCCCCTTCACTTTGCTAGTCCTAACAGTTGCTTTTTTCCAAATACCCACGCTGCTTTTGGTTTTCTTTGTCTTTCAGTTGAATCTGCACCATTCCTCTATAACCAGTAGAAGCTCGGGTTATCTCAGCTTCCTATATTCAGAGCCTTTGTTTCCATGTGAATAGGTATGGGGCCTCGAAGCAAGGCTCTGTCTTGCTTTTTTCTGCTAGTGAATATTCCCTCTGTGGTGGCTTTCTTGAGAATCCCACAGCTGTTTATCAGAATCAACTTGACTTTGAGCTTGAAAAAATGCCAAGGGCCTTCTAGGGTCTTTTCAGAGTGGGGACAGGCAGCCCCCCCTCATTCTTCCTGATACCTCAGCAGCCACTCCCACCTACCACAGTCACTGCCATGTAAACACATTAGTCCAGCTCCACAGCTTGATAATAATCTCAGAAGAGCTGTAAGAAGCCAAGCCACGAAAATTGACTGGCACACCAGTCTCCTCCTGAAAACTCTGGGATGCTCTTGGGAGGAGGGCAGGTGAGCGCACACCCTGTCAAAGCCACAGTAGCCATATTCACACCCCACAGTCCCACCATGCCAGCAGCCCAACTTCACTGCTTCACAACTAATCTCTGCAAACACTAAGCCAGTAAAAACTCCAGATACACTGGTTTATCAACTGAAAACTCTAGGATCTCCTCTGAGTGAGGGTGACAGCCTCCCCTATACCTCCTGATACTTCTGGAGGCCTAGAAGCCACACCCACACCTCACAGAGACCATCATAAACTCATGGACATATTTCTATAAACCCTTGATTTCCTGGATATCTTCAAATTTGTACACCTCCAAATTTCTCAATAATGACACCCAGTAGGTACACAACAAATTAGATGGGAAAGTATCATAGAAGTCGATTGGACTCAATAAACAAAAACAACATATAATGCTCAACAAGAAACAAACAGCTTAGCAAATCCTAAAACAATGTCTTTATAACGCCACCATGAGATATAACAATTTTCCCATTTTTTCCTTCACTGAAGTATTTTACAATAATTCCATTAGTCATTTAGTTGTAGCAAACAACATAAATTAAATTACCCTGTGTCTGCCAAGGGGGGCAAGTATGAAGTATGGGGGATGGGAAAGTGAGCACAAGATGGATAGAATTTTAATCTGGTGGTGGGACTGGTGTTAGAAAACTGAATGCCAGAAAAAAAAAACTGTATTACAAAAAACTTCATAAACCTCAGTGCTTAAATAAAGTAAAAATTGTTTCAAAGGGTTAGAGCTATAGCACAGTGGGTAGAGCATTTGCCTTGCATGTGGCCCACCTGAGTTCCATCTCTGGCATCCCATATGGTCCCAAGCCTGCCAGGAGTAATTTCTGAGCACAGAGCCAGAAATAACCCTTGAATGCTGCCAGCTGTGGCCCCCAAAACAAAAAAAAATGTTTCAAGAGCTTTGAGGACTTGGGGCTAGTTGTTGAGAATACAGGGTCAGGGTTTTCCAAGGCTTACAAAAATAAGTATGAACTATTCAATCCCATCTTTACATATACCACAAGGAGTTATTTAAGACAACACATACACAGAGACTCATTATTAGTGGCTCTGCTAGCCTCTTGGAAGTGCCAAAAGTGCATAGGACTGACTCTAGCTCCTAAAGAAAGTTAGACCAACAATGGAGTATTCCAGCTGATAACGATAATATGAGGGATACTGGATAAATGATAAGATGCATTACTTAGAATAGATAATTATTTTGTCTTGTTTGGTTTGGTTTGGTTTTTGGTTTTTGGTTCACACCCGGCAGCGCTCAGGAGTTACTCCTGGCTCTAGGCTCAGAAATAGCTCCTGGCAGGGGACCATATGGGATGCCAGGATTCAAGCCACTGTCCTTCTGCATGCAAGGCAAACACCCTACCTCCATGCTATCTCACCGCCCATCCCTTTTTTGATTCTTTTTGGGGCACACCCGGTGATCCTCAGGGGTTTCTCCTGGCTATCAGCTCAGAAATCTCTCTTGACTTGGGGACCAAATGGGATGTCAGGGGATCGAACTGCAGTCTGTCCTAGGTTAGTGCATGCAAGGCCTTACCACTTGTGCCACTGCTCTGGCCCGGAATACATAAATATTTTAAAATACCTATTATTTGTCTGAAATTCAAATTAAACTAGTCATCCATATCTTTACTTACCAATTAGGTACATGTGGCAGATTCAGCAAAGCCCTACCCAAAGACCCATATAAGCACAATGTAACTCTAAATTGCCCTTTAATTTTGAGTATGGAAATTTAAAATCTCCAAAATGAAAATGCAATTATTTTCAAATTGTCCAATGAAGGCCCAAGAGCTCCAGTCCTAACCTCATCACTCCAAACCTACAGGAAGTCCATATGGTTAGTTTCCTCATTTTGAGAGCAGCTGGATCTAATTCTCTACTGCCCTGGGTTACCTACCTACTTTTCCTCCACCAAACAAACTCCATCAAATACAGGTGAAATCTACCATTTGTAAGTTTTATAGAAATATACAGTATGTGTCTGTATGTGTCCAAGCAGTAGGTTATGGTCACATAGAAGTTCATGGGGACATTCTGTAATTGCTCTCTCAGGGAATCAGGCAGAGCTCAGGATGAGCACAGATGACCCTGTTGTCCAATTCATGCCATATGACTTTGAGCCCATTTCCTCAGGCCCCTGCCACTTGCAAGTCACCATTCTAACTGCAGTGGATGGAAGCTATCATTTGTGCACAGAGACTGAAATGTCTATTGACTTTAAATGATATAAGAAAAGAATTCATGAAGATACAGAAAATCAGCATCTTGTCTAAATAAGACACAGTCACAAGCCACAAGCAGGAGTAAATATACTGTACTTCCCATAATGCTTGAAAGGAATTGGAAAATTTGGTTTCCTAGTTCCAAGATATGACTGCACAAGCTAAACTGGAAAAGATGATGGCTGTCATAACAGTTTGGCAAATGTGTGGGACATAAGCACATTAAAAGCTGTTTTTACCAACCCACTTTGACCCACACAGCACTTAGGGAGTGATCAGTTAACGTGGTGAGAAGAATGCTTCACAGCCACCTCTAGAAAGAGACTGTATTTGAAAAGAACCACAAGCCTTAGAGTCCTAAAAACATCAGCTGCTTGCACATTAAGTTTTAATAAAGAAAACATCCAGTTATGTTTACCCAGAGGACCTAACCATTTAGTTATTTAATCAACAGACATTTAATGAACTGTCCGTCGAATGTCTGTACAGCTGACCCAATAATGCAAAAGATAACTGTAAAATTCAAGCCGGATGGCCAACAGGAAATTCATACAAAAATGATCTCTCAAACATGATCACCCTAGACAAGGACTAGATGCTGAAAGCTGGTAACGTCATTTGTACAATATACCTTCAGTAACAATATTGCAAAGCACAGTACCCAAGAGGAAAAAAGAAAGAGAAAGAGATGGAGAGAAGAAAACTGCCACAGAGAAGGCTAGGGAAGGGAAGTGAGAAGGAAACTGGGGGCCATGATGGTGAAGAGATGGGTATTGGAACATTGTATGACTTAAAATCAATCATGAACAACTTCATAACTGTATTTCACAGTTATTTAATTAAAATTATTAAATTTTTAAAAAGAACATGAGCTTTCAGAATGCACAATGTTGAAGTAAAATGCTGTAAGAGTGTAAAGAAGAGTGCTTCACCCATTCCAAGAGGTCTGAAAAGAGGACCTTGGGAAATAACATAAAATATGCGCATTAGTCCTTGCTCCCAGTTTCTGGTCCATAACTATTCAACAATAGGAGTTTCTAGGTTATAAGATTATTAGGAGATTTTATTCCAATGTTTGGTTTTATTATCCTGTTCCTTCTTGACATGGAAATCCAAAATACCTTGGATGATAGAAGATTTGTTCACATAAAGTGACTCTTTGTGGTTTACTGAATAGCTTCCATATTCCAGCTGGTAATCAAAAAGACTAAGTCATATTCCAATCTTGAAACTTTCAGTTTCTCCACAGATGGAGGTAATGCTTGGAGACTAAGTTAATAATCATCAGATATATATGGCAAGGCCTCTATAACAATCAAGTGGACCAGGGAGACAGTTCAACTAGCTTTGTCATCCAAGAGGGTCCAGGTTCAATCCCCAATACTGCCTGAACACTGGAGTACAACAAAACACTGGATCTGGAGTAGCCATTGAGCCCTACCATATAGGGTCCAAAAATAGGCCAAAAAAATTCCCAAAGAAGTGTGGGATTTCAGACTTCCAAGACTGAAGTTCCTCTTTCATCTGTAACCTATTTCACAGGGACTGAATCACCCATAGCTTAAGAACTTCTCATAATTTTTTCTGTATACTTCTTCCAGATGTTCAGATCTAACCTCTTTATCATATTTTTTCTTCTATAACCAACTGATCAAAATATATGTTTCCCTGAGTTTGTGAACAATGCTATCAAATAATCAAAACCAAGGAGGGAACTATAAGAATCTCCCATTTAAAGCCAAACAATGAGAAGCAAAGGTGTGAATTTGTACTTTCAATTAACATCTGCCTTGTATTTTCTTTTAATCCTATGCAGGATGTCTCCTCTGAATACCACCAAACCCTTTGTTTTTTCCAAAAGAATACTGAATCTCTGCATGACTAATGACCAAGCTTAGTTCTTGATTCTTGTCCCAAATCCAGCCAAACTAATCCTGCCAAACTACATTTACAACCAGCAGGCTGGTCTCAGAGAATGAAATGAGCAAAAACCTACATGGGCCATCCAAGCTTGAAGGTGGCCTGGGCAGCCATGAATGAGCTCATAGGCTAGCCATTTATTCAGTACATTATTGCTTCCCCAACCCTGGCTCCCAACATGGGGCCATTGTTTAAGTTGGCAGAGGTATTAAGAGCAGTTAGGAAGCATATTAGCATTTCAATGGGTACATTAAGAACAGAATATTCCACAAAGCCAATCAGCAGGCACACTAAAGTACAGAGTAAAATAATGACAGGTTCTATTTTTGCCCTTGTTACACCATACACCTAAAAAACCTAAACTGTTTTATTCTATTCTATCCCAGGTGCATTTCTACAGTCCTTTTATATTCTATTGTTTCTGCTTGCATTTTTTGCTGGCCATTTATATTCTAAGACCTTAGGTATTTTTGCTCTGGGCACTATTTCAACCTTGGGGTTATAGTTAAGTGTTAATAAGGCCTCAAGCTCCAAAGCCAAGTCACTGAAGAGATGTGGGTCTGGAAGCAAACATCAATGAAAGAAATAATCACACACACTGAAGAGGGTGAAAGGGGTTCAGGAGTTCCAACACATAAGTCTTCTGCACCTGGAAATGCAAGAGAGTGTTTTCCTGAGACCTGGGACATTTATTAGGAAGAATCAGACCACAGCCTGGAGTAGAGATTAAGTGGTCTAAATACCAATCCAAAGTACTACATTCAACTATGTTTCCAACCCATGAGTAACAAGGCATATACTGAATGGGATGGCATCTGGTTAATCTCACAGTTAAGGGAGTAAATTTCCCACACTCTGCCCTGGAAATGCCACAGAATTAGCATTAAAAATTAGGTGATCAACTCACCTGTCATACCACCCTCCCATGCTAGGAAATCTGAGACCATGTTCTGACACTCCAGTAAACCAATTAGGGCTTTCATACCTCCAGGTTTTCTGCCTTCGTTGTTAGGTATAAAGGGCTAAACCACTATAATATAATAGTAAGAAGACAGTGAGTCCAAGATCAGCCAAGTTTGGGGCCAGAGTGTTAGCACAGCCAGGCATGTGGCCTACCTGGGTTCAATCCCCAGCATCCCATATGATACCCTGAGCCTGTCAGGAGTAATTTCTGAGTGCAGAGCCAGGAGTAACCCCTGAGCACAAGCAAGTATGGTCAAAATAAAAACCAGGGAAAAATATCAACCAAGTTTGTTTCTACATGACAGTTCAGGGCACTTGGGTGAAATATACAGCTCATTTCAGTCAACTGTGAACTTGAGTTAGTTCTGTCATATTTGTCCATTCTAGGGTGATAGCTTTATCTGACCAATGGATGCTCTGCTCCAGTAATATCTATATTTGTGCTCATAAATAGAGTACAGAGGACCATATATTCAAAAAGTAAAAGGGTGTTCCCCCACCCAAAACACAATGCAGAAAAGCCATCTACACACCTATATTTACTGCAGCACTGTTTATATTAGCCAAAGTATGGAAATAATCCAAATGCCCAAGAACAGACAAGTGAATAAAAAGCTAGGTACATCTACATAATGTAATATTATGCAGCCATTAGAAAAAATGAAGTAATTTGCTGATACATGGATGAACATGGAGATTATTATGTTGAGTGAAATGAGTCAGAGGTACAGATACATAATGATCATACTTATGTCCTAACTAGAAACAGTGTCAGAGAAAAAATTCTCAGAGACAATAAAAACAAAGGCTAGGAGGACTGGTCCTTAGTAAAAAGCTTGCCACAGTGGAAGAGGGCAGTTAAGTCAGAGAAGGGCTCATTAGGGCAATGATAGTAGAAAATGAACACTCAACAAGAACTGGATGCTTGAAAGGAGGTAAAGTGATAGGCATGATACTTTCAGTAACAATATTGTAAACGACAGTGCCTAAAGGGAAAAAAGGAAAATTGTCTGTCAAAGAGGCAGGCTCGGGAGAATGAGGGAAACTGGGGACACTGGTGAAGATAAGTTAATACTGGTGAAGAGATGAGTGCTCGATCATTGTGCTACTGAAACTCAATCATGAACAACTTTGTAACTCTGTATCTCAGGGTGATTCAGTAAAAACCTTTGAAGGGTTGGGCCTAGAATAACACATATCACTTCTCTTCACATTCCATTGCTCAGAGACACAAAGGGGAGGCTGGAAATGTAGTTCTTGCACAGCTTAATACAATTGTATTTTTATGGAAGATACCATGTCTTCTTTTCCATCAAGAAAAAAAACATGTTTTGTCACATTATCCCATCCAGAATAGAAATATAACAGTAAGTTCAATCAACTTAAAATCAAACAAATGATTTAGAATGCATTTATACCAGAGACAAAAGAGAGGAGGGCTGGAAGGTCCAGCTCACAACATGAAGCTCACCACAAAGAGTGATGATTGCAGTTAGAGAAATAACTAGATTGAGAACTATCCTAACAATGTGAGTGAATGAGGGAAGTAGAAAGCCTGTTTCGAGTGCAGGTGGGGGTGGGGGTGGAGGAGGGAGATTTGGGACATTGGTGATGGGAATGTTGCCCTGCTGAAGAAGGGTGTTCTTTACATGACTGAAACCCAACTACAATCATATTTGTAATCACGATGTTTAAGTAAAGATATTATAAAAAGATATATGTTATATATTATATAATAATAATTAATATATTAACCACTATATTTTATATAATATATCAACTAATATATAAACATATCACATATAACATTTTATTGATCTATAATGTGTCAACATTATTTATATTAATATATAATATATTATTAATAAATCATATCATACAATATATTATTAAATAATAATGATATATAATGTTATCTATATACTATATAATACAGTCATATTATATATAACAATATAAGTATTGTATACATTATTTTATAATTACATGACTATTATATAATAATATGATTATATATATATATTATATATTAATTTTATCTTTATATATATTTTCTGCATAGCACTGCTAAGAGTGCAAGTATGCCAGTGTCATGCTTCTTCATCCACATATCCCAATTTTTAACACTTTTTCCAATACTGTTTTATTGTCTATCTTATATCTATATGATTCAATATATACATATAATATATTCAGGTATGTGATTACCTCATCTGTGGGAAAATATATTAAAAAATAAAATCTCTATTTACTGTATACTAATTAGATGATATCTGAAGTTATGTTTGGCTAAAAAAAAGAATGTATTTAATATATTGTATATACCTTTCCTTAGGTATTATTCTAAATGTATGGTGCATTAACTCTAGGTGGTACAGAACCACTTATTATGTACAGAAACCTAGTAGTGGCAAAAGAACGCTCAATGAAGTAAGTTCTTCAAAAACCTTCCACTTACTTGACATGCAATTATTAGTTACAATTTTTCACAGTAGTCATATTACCTTCAATTTTTGGTGGGAGGCCACTTTCAGTGGTTCTCAAGACTTTCTCCTGATTCTGAATTCAGGTTTACTCCTGATAGTACTGGGGGAACATGAGGTCTGGAGAACTGAATTGAGCTGGTTATATACAAGGCAAACACATATACTATCTCTTGGGCTCCACATTACATTCTTACCAATCATTAGATTCTTAAAAATTAGGCATGAAGAACAATTCTGTCTCTGCCAATACTAATTTAACAGAGTACAATATCTCTGTTAACATATTTATGACTCTTACACATTATTACTTAGACTTGTTAAATTTACATTTTGTGTTATAACTCCAGTACCATGATATACCAACAAAATCAACAACTTAAAATGGTTCACTGAATACAAATGTAATAAAATAGTAAAGTTCAATGCTACAGTCAGTAAACACCATCAATATAAATAGTAAACAGAAATCCAAATTCAGAATGTGAATTTATACATGTTGGGACAACTAAATCTGTGTATGTAACAGAATCTCATGCAAGCATCCCAAATGCAAATAAGCAGCAAAAAGGGAAAATATTAAAAAATTTTAATTTTATTAGATCTGTCATCTATCCACTCCAAGTCTCCAGTAGGCTCTTTGCAGTAAAAATTCATTAAATTATAGCATGAAGTCATCAAAGCTTTTAGATAATTGTCAAAGTATAGTGGACCCTAGAGTATATCAATTGAATTTTTTAAAAACAATCATGCTTCTGCATTCATTTCATGTGAAATTGATGAATACTCTGATGAGGATAGATAAAAGACTAAAACTACGTAGGTATCCTTCAAAGTTGTTGAGACCTCCTGGCAAAACATATGCAACTCACTTCATTGCCAAGAAACTTGTAAACTAGGCACAACATTAATGACAAATGGCTGCGAGAAAACAGAATGAGGTATTGGCAAAATTCCTGTAACAAAGAACGTCATTGCGCATCCGTAATATCTATCACACAGATATAGAAGGGTAATTATTAACAGATGTGGACACCAGAAAACTTATTTCTTTACTACTGATTTTCTTTACATCTGCTTGAAGAGGGATATTTAGAAGAGAGGAGTAATCTGTGACTCCTGGCATATGTAACACTGAAATCCCATGCTATATGGACGAAGGGTGTTAATTATTACTATTAGTAGTTTTGGAGGGTTCACTTGATTGTTTTCAGAGGCTACTCCTGGCTCAGTGCTCATGGGTCATGGTGGTACTCAGGAGACCATGCAGTTCCAAAGATCAAATCCAGGGCCTCATACATGCAAGACAAGTGCTATACAACTGAGACATATTCCTGGCCTGGGATTTTGTTTTGTTTTTAATTAAATGTGAAGCTTTCTTCCAACCAGCCAGGACAGTGGGCAGATATCCAATCCAAGAAGGCCTGCCAAAAGCAGTAGACCATCTTTCAAATGAAGAGGATCCTGCTTGGAGAAACTGACAAGGATATGTTACCACAATACTACAAGAATATTGCTCTGGGTTTTAAGAATCCAAAGGAGAATACCAATGGCTCCTACTCTATCCAAAAATTTCTCCTTCACCAGTAATGACTCCATCAGAGGATATATTCTGTGTAGTGTGTTCACCAAGATGAAGACACAAAGGACCACTGTCATTGTTGAAACTAACCTGAAAGCACAACTTCTTTGAGAAGCACCACAAGAACAACTTTTGCATCTGTCCCCCTACTTCAGGAATATATACATAGGCAATACTGTCATAATCAGCAAGTACTGGGCCTAAAGTAAAACTATACACCTGAACGTATTCAAAGCGATCAATGTCACAGGCATCAAGTAGCAGTTCCAGAAGTTCTGACTATATACTTTATTGGTCATCTTTCCCAAAATCAAAGCTTCTTTCCATCTTTTTAAAATATTTATTGGATCAGTTCTGTCTCCTGCTCCATCTCAGGTGTGTCTTCTGAGAGAGGGACATTTTGGTCTCTCATAATAACCCCACAGCAGCCAGTGCCACCACAAAAGTTTTCCAAGAGAGGGACTTTTTGGTCCCTCATATCAAGCCTCCTCTTCCCAAGCCATGTGGACACATTTTAATTTATATTAGATATTTCCATATCTGTTAATATTTCTAATATTCTAATATTAGATATTAGATATTTTCTTTCTCTTAGAAAATACACAAACTCGGGGCTGGAGTGGTGGCACAAGTGGTAGGGCATTTTTCCTTGCACATGCTGATTTAGGATGGACCGTGGTTTGATCCCCTGGCATCCCATATGGTTCCCTGAGTCAGGAGCGATTTCTGAGCACATAGCCAGGAGTAACCCCTGAGCATCACTGACTGTGGCAAAAAAAAAGAAAGAAAATACACAAACTCAAAACTCAGTTGAACAAACCAATTAATTAGTTGCCAATATTTCTTATCATTCTTAGTTAACCTTGCATGTTTAGGAAAATAACCTCTAAAGCAGATATACCTCTAGCTACCTTTTATACAATCAATTCAATAGATAACTATCTTAGACCACCTGAAATTCCATCATAAAATATTGATTGATTTATTTTCTGATAATTCCATACGACATGCCTTTCTTTTTAAGTTTATTTTTAATAATTTTTAGTAAATCACAATGAAATACACAGTGACAAAGTTGTTCATGATTGAGTTTCCTGCCCACAAATTGGAAGAAGTTACTTACCCAAAGCTCATCTATAGGGAGATTGTGGCAAAGAGTGGTGAGTGTAGCTAGAGTTAAGGGTCTCTAGGAAATGATGGATAGAACTGATGGCTTTGAATAAGAATTCGGCTGCTGAAAGTAGAAAAACTAACAGGCAAGGCACCCTTCCATTAACAATAGTGCAAACCATAGTTTCAAAGAAAAAAGGGGAGAGAGAGAAAGAAAAGCAATTCCCCTGCCTTAGAGCAAGGCAGGGGATACGGTATGGGATGGGAGGGAAATTGGAGGCATCGATGACTGGAAGAGTGACCTGGTGAAGAATAGTGTACTCTATATGACTAAAACCCAACAATGAACAATATTGTAACACGGTGTTTAAATAAAGCAATTAAATTTTTAAAAATGATGAAAAAGCATCTAATGAATAATTGTTGAAAATATAAAAATATATGTTATTGCTTGAACTTTACTAGAAAAAAAGCACCTACCCTCATGAAAAACTGAGAAGAGATGAACAGGAACTTCCTCAAAGAAAAAATACAAATGGCAAAAAAGTGCATGAAAAATGATCCACATCACTAATCATTAGGGAGATGTAAATCAAAACAACAATGAGATAACATCTCACACCAGAAAGATCAGCAGACATCACAAAGAACAAAAAAGTGCTGGCATGGATGTGGGGATAAAGGAACTCTCATTCACTGCTGGTGGGAATGTAAACTGGTATGGTCTTTTATGGAAAACAATATGAACATTCCTCAGGAAACTAGAAATTGAGTTTTCATATAACCTAACAATATTTCTTCTGAAAATATACCCTAGCTACCCTAGATTTTTGATATAAAATAATGACAGAGGAAAAAAGATCTTAAGAAAAGCAACCCTATTCACAAGTGTGCCTCAGAAAATCAAGTACCTTGGAGTCAATTTAACTAAAGCGGCAAAAGACCTATACAAAACACTGCTCCAAGAAATAAAAGAGGACACAAAGAAATGGAAACACATACCCTGATCATGGACTGGGAGAATTGACATAATTAAAATGGCAATACTTCCCAAAGCACAGTGCAGATTTAATGCAATCTCTAAAAAGAAACCCATGACATTTTTTCAAAGAAATAGATCAAACACTCCTGAAATTTATATAAAACAATAAACCTCCACGAATAACTAAAGCAATCCTAAGGTAAAAGAAGATGGGAGGCATCAATTTCCCAAATTTTAAATTGTACTATAAAGCCATATTCATTAAAATAGCATGATATTGGAATAAAGGCAGACCATCAGATCAATGGAATAGACTTGAATATCCTGAGACTGACTTGGGCATATGACTCTCAGGTATATGATCAAAGATCATTTAATCTTTGATTAAAGGGAAAAGAAATACAAAATGGAGCAAGGAAGCCTCTTCAACAAGTGCTGTTTGTCAACTATGTGCAAAAAAGTGAACTCAGACCTCATTTTTTTATAATATAATTTATATTTTGATCATAGTGACTTACATATTGTTGACAATAATATTTTAGGTACATATTTACATAAAATCAGGGGGGATTCCCATCACCGAATTGTCCTCCCTACCCGTCTGTTTTTGTCTTCCCTCCCATTTCTTCTTCCCTCACCCCCACTCAGACCTCATTTTTTTTGGGGGGGGCCACACCCATTTGACGCTCAGGGGTTACTCCTGGCTATGTGCTCAGAAATCGCCCCTGGCTTGGGGGGACCATATGGGACGCCGGGGGATCGAACCAAGGTCCTTCCTTGGCTAGCGCTTGCAAGGCAGACACCTTACCTCCAGCGCCACCTACCCGGCCCTCAGACCTCATTTTTAACACCATACACTAAAACCAAATCAAAATAGATTTAAGAGCTTGATATAAGACCTTAAACCATTAAGTTACATAGATAAAGAAAATGTATTATTTTCAGACTATTCCATGATATTGAAGTTAAAGTCATATTCAAGGATGAAATACTGCTGATCAAGCAAGTAGAATCTTAAGATAAAAATGGGACTACATTAAACTAAGAAGCATCTGTACCTCAAAGGAAATGGTGAATAGGATCTAAAGACTGACCACAGAATATATAAAAGTATTTGTACCTATCTGATAAGGTGTTAATATCTATGATATATAAGGCACTAGTAGAACCTAGCAAGAAAAATGTATCTGACCCCATCCAAAAATGGGAAGAAGAAATGAACAGACATTTCTTTACAGCAGAAATACAGTTGGCCGGGGCCAGAGAGATAGCATGGAGGTAAGGCGTTTGCCTTTCATGCAGTAGGTCATCGGTTCAAATCCCGGCGCCCCATATGGTTCCCCGTGCCTGCCAGGAGCAATTTCTGAGCCTGGAGCCAGGAATAACCCCTGAGCACTGCCGGGTGTGACCCAAAAAAAACCACAAAAAAAAAAAAAAAAAAGGAAATACAGTTGGCTGGGCCCAGAGAGACCACAGCGGCGTTTGCCTTTCAAGCAGTCAATCCAGGACCAAAGGTGGTTGGTTCGAATCCCGGTGTCCCATATGGTCCCCTGTGCCTGCCAGGAGCTATTTCTGAGCAGACAGACCGGAGTAACCCCTGAGCACCACCGGGTGTGGCCCAAAAACCAAAAACAAAAAAAAAGAAAGAAAGAAAGAAAGAAAGAAAGAAAGAAAGAAAGAAAGAAAGAAAGAAAGAAAGAAAGAAAGAAAGAAAGAAAGAAAGAAAGAAAGAAAGAAAGAAAGAAAGAAAGAAAGAAAGAAAGAAAGAAAGAAAGAAAGAAAGAAAGAAAGAAAGAAAGAAAGAAAGAAAGAAAGAAAGAAAGAAAGAAAGAAATACAGTTGGCCAAAATGCACAAGAAAAAATAATCCACATCATGATCATCAAGGGGATGCAAATTGAAACAATGAGATATCTCACACCACACATATGGGTACACATAACAAAGAACAAGAACAACAGTGCTAGTGCAGATATGGGGGGAAAGAGACTCTCATTCACTGCTGGTGGGAATGCTGACTAGTCTAGTCTTTTTAGAAAACAATGTGGATATTCCTCAAAAACCTGGAAACTGAGCTCCCATATGATCCAGCAATGCCACTCTTAGGGATATACATTAGGAACACAAAAACACAATAATAATGCCATCTGCATTTTTATGTTCATTGAAGCACTATTTACAATAGCCAGAATCTAAAAACAACCAAAGTGCCTAAAAACAAATTAGTGGTTAAAGAAATTGTCGTACCTCTACACAATGGAATAATATACAGCTGTTAAGTAAAATGAAGTCATGGCATTTGCTTATGCATGGATTGTTATGGAAATTATTATGCTGAATTAAATGAGTCAGAGGGAGAAGATAGACTGATGATATTCTCTCTCATTTATGGATATAAAGAAAATAAAAGATAGTATGGTGATAATATCCAGAGACAATAAAGATGAGAGCCAAGAGGACCAGTAGATGGTAGGAAGCTTGCCACAAATACTGGAACCATGCAGTTAGGGTAGAGACCACTATGACAATGATAGTTGGAACTGGTCACTCTGGACAATAAACTGGGTGTTTAACAGAGATAAAGTGATATGCATATACATTATATTATTAATTATAATATTATATATTATAATAGTGCAATACATGGTGTCTAAAAAGAAAAATAAAGGGAGAGAAGAGTTTAATGCCTGCCTCAGAGCAGGCAAAGGGAAAGGGGTTGGAGGAAAACTGGGGACATTGGTGGTGGGAAATGTTCACAAGTGAAGGGTGGGTGCACTGTAAGACAGGTATAGCCCTGGCTCTGTGCCCCAGTGATCACACCTGGTGAGCTACAGGGACTATATGGGGTTCTAGGGGTTGAATCTTCGTCAGCCACAAGCAAGGCAAGCTCCTTCCCCAGTATAATGAAACACTCTTATATCACTAAGAACTTGGGATATCCTAACACTTGATTTCATCACTTCATGAAAAAAAAGCACAGACTATATATTATTGGGTATATAAACATCACAGACAAGTCTTTCAGTAGAAGACAAATATGCTTTCTTTGAGCAAATTAAGAAGTCACACTTATCTATATGCCTTGCTGAACCCTTCAGCCTCCAGGCTTTAAGTGTGATTTCTCAAGTATTTAATCCTTTGATAAATTAACTCAAAGTGCCATCAGACAGCTGCATTGTATTTTTCTGGGTCTGTGTCTATTCCAAAAACTGTGCGATAAAACTATGAAGTACTGGAACCAAAAAGATAGTATAGGAAAGTTAAGGGATTTAAGTCTTGTCTGTAGCCAACATCTCATGGTCCCCTGAGAATCACCGGAAGTAAGCAAAGCTGGAAATATTCTCCCCCTCCATTCCTACACAGTACTGACTGTGGGGGAATCCCCACATTCCTTCAGAAAAATTATTAAATACTTGAAGCAGTATTTAATACTGGGACCACCAGGGTTACTACCAGTGAGAGATGGGGATTCTGTGAGGAGCCAGGATCAAATTCTGAGCTTGCGAGTCATCCCCTTGTCTTCCTGAGATAGACATTTTAACCTTGTATTATGAAAAATGTTCCAACGTGCATTATAGTGGAGTGAATAAAATAAGGAATCTTCATACACTCACTTCACTGATTCAATAGTGTAGCACAAGTCTGTGAAGTCATGCATCAGGTGCTTCTACACACCTCTCATTTCAGCCAGAGCCATGACTTACACACACATACTAAGACTCAAGCCAGGGGCCTAAGCAGTGGTGCAGCGGTAGGGCGTTTGCCTTGCCTGCGGCTGTCCTAGGACAGACCGAGTTTTGATCCCCTGGAGTCCCTTATGGTCCACCAAGCCAAGAGCAATTTCTGAGCATATAGTCAGGAGTAACCCCTCAGTGTCACCAGGTGTGGCCCAAAAACCAAAAAAAAAAAAAAAAAAAAAGACTCAAGCCACCCTGACAGTGTTCCATCTCGACATCAAAATTTTCTTTCTGTTTTTGCCCCAGGACTTCTACTTTTTAAAAATATTCTGTTAAAAGGTAGATCACCATTAAATACATGTATTTTATATTCAATTCATACTCAAATAATGAATATGCACTTTTCAATATAGGTTTAACATTTGACATATTCCACCATATGTGGAAATTAATTTGTATATATTTAACTATGTTTAATATATTTTAAGTATCCTACTTAATATATTCCATATATTTACTTAAGTGTCACATTTAAATATTTAATACATTCCTCTTTATCGGTGTTCAATGTTTAATTTATTCAATATTTTATTTGAATATATTAATTTTAAAAATTACTTTTGCTTTCTTGATCTGGAGGCTAGCTCTAGCCGGCATGGGGTCTGGGGAGACCCCAGTTTGAAGGCCTTGTCCCTAGCTTTGGGGTGCTGGGAGCCTTGGTAGGCCCCCAGCCATCCCCTCTCTTGCCCCCCGGCCTCCCCTGGAACCCAGCCCAGGTGGCCAGAAAAGGTGGGTCCAAATTGGAGGGTGCTGAGAGCTGCTCATTTTTATTAAGGCAGTCTTACCAGTCTACATTTTATTAAGGCAATTTCTTACTAGTCTACATGTTCAAAGCTGTGCGGGGGCAATAGCCCCTGCGCGCACAGTAAATATTAATAGTATATCCTATCCTTCAGTTATGTTTTGTGTATGTAGAATGTCCATCTTGTATTCTGCCTTTCCACACACCCCTGTAAAGCTCATTTTCACTCCTTAACTTTATCACCCCCAAGCATCAGTACTCCCCATTTACCCTGTTTAACTTTAGTACTTCTCAGTCCCAATCACACACCAAAGTGGTGCACTGAATTTAACAACCCCCAACTATTTCAGAAGATATAAAATGGACACGTATGGTTTTTGAATATTTTATGTCTATTTTCTTTGACAGCTATAACTCTTACTAAATATTCTCTTATACAGTGAAGATTTTCCCCCACTTTTTATCTTTTCTTCTCTCTGTGAGCTGTTCAATAAGAAATTTTTGATGAAAGAGTCCCTCAGATTAATGCTTATGTTTAACGATGTCATGTGGATTTTTGGACTTGTTCTTGCACCCCACATATGGGACTATAACTCCATGTGGCATTGTTACTTGTTTGCATAGGCACATTAAAATGGGAAAATACTATACATACAAATAAGTTCCTATCTAACACAGAAATCTTGTAGAGTAATGGGTCCCTACACCCTGAACATTGACAATGACCTGGCACAGGCCTCTGAAGAATGGGAATTCTCCATTCACCTCTGAACCAGGGAAGCTAACTACAAAACATCCAAGGTCATTTATAACATCATCTGGAAGCAATCCTCTACCAGGGAAGACCCTACCGCTGCTCTGACATTGACTTGCTCAAAAGAGACTTCCCTCAACACTAAGAAGACTTGACAACAACGACCTGCTTACAGGACAGGGCTCTCTGCATTGCCCTTTTATTGTGAGGTGAAACTAGAGGATGCTCTACACCATCCTGACTTCAATTTAGGATATGCAGAATCCAGGATCTTTAATGCAGAAACATAACACCAACAACAGAGGCTGTAAAAAATAAAAGTGTATTGGCACTACAGACAATACTTGGATTGGACAAACTAGTTTTCCTGGAGCCTAGAGTTGGTCTTCTGCCAGGAAACTTCAGGGGTAGGGTCTCCGTGTAATTAGGCCAAGGCTTTTCCTTTCCGTGTCCCTCATATTTTGGTGGGCCTATGCAAACAATAGCTGCAACTCTAACACCATTTATACGGTGCTCCTTTGACTCTAATCCTTAAAAAAAACCACTTAAACTTTTGTGATTAACTTAAACTAATATGCATGGGCAAGGAAATCTAAGAAAATACTATACCTTCAATGTTTAAGGAGTTACATGCATTTTATGGCCTTAGATTGCTTTGTGTACTGCTAAGAAATGTTATAATGTACTACAATCTGGGGACTTGGGGGATGAAGTAATTGTACATGGGTTCTATTTTATTTTTCTTAATGTTCTTTGGCTGAAAGTTCAAAAATTAAGGTATCAGCAAGGGGTTTTCTTCTAAGAATTCTGCTTATGGGTGATTGTTCTTCCACTGTAACTTTACCTTTTTCTCTTTCTTTGCATCTTTGTTCTCATAATTAAAAATAAATTTATAAAAAATTAAAAAATTGGGGCCGGGCGGTGGCGCTGGAGGTAAGGTGCCTGCCTTGCCTGCGCTAGCCTAGGACGGACCGCGGTTCGATCCCCCGGCGTCCCATATGGTCCCCCAAGAAGCCAGGAGCAACTTCTGAGCGCATAGCCAGGAGTAACCCCTGAGCGTCACAGGGTGTGGCCCAAAAACCAAAAAAAAAAAAAAAAAAAAAATTAAAAAATTAATTTTATGTTTTGGACTTTTTGTTGCATTTGAGGGCTCACACCCAGCTTTGTTCAGGACCAACTGCTGACTTGGTGCTTAAGGATCACTCTTGGTAGGCTAAGAAGAACATATGTTGTTCTAGGGATTGGACCTGGGTCAGTGGTATGAAAGGGAAGCCAACTTACTTGCTACACTATCTCTCAGCCCTAACAATGTATAATTGCTCATATGATAAGCTTCATGATGTTTCCAACATTTGTGACTATAAATATTAACTATATGAATATGTTTCCAAACAAAAGAATATGTTTCCAAAGTTAGTTATATGAAAGCCCTACTAGAGTTGTGGAGATGTTAATGTCTTTGGAGATAGCCTTCAACCAGTGGCATGCAGGAACCAGAGGATGAGCACTACAACCTTTCCATCACCAGAAAATCATTCTAGGTTCTCCACATCCTTCTCAAAATGGCCAACCAGAATGGACCCTTGTTGTCTGATGCAGCAACTTCAAAATGAACCTTTGTATTGACTTTTCTTCCTTCTCTCCCTCTTCCCACGGCCTTCTAGGAAAATATCCCAAACATCCGGTCCTTGCTTCAGACTGTGCTTTGGAGGAAACTAATCATCACATTTAATCACTCTTAATTTATCTACCTGGCATATTTGACAACACTTAAAGTTCAGATATTTTTAATTTACTAGATATAGGAAGAAGCCAATTCAATATACAGCCCATCTGTAATCAAGCTGTGCATCACCCTGGTAGACCTTTATACCTTACTGAAACATTGTCTCTAAATATAATCCCTCTTCCAACATGAAGTTTCTGTTACATATGTTATGTAAATAATATTTTAATGAAAGGATGATAAGAAGGTGATTAGATTTTTATTCAATTTATTTCAAGTTGATATATATATATATATATATACTGCATATGGATCTCTGAATACTATCAAGTATGACCACTGATCACAGAGCTAAATGTGACCCTTGACTACAAAGTGAGGTGTGTCCTAAACTTCTAAGCACAGAGTCAGGAGTGACCCTTCAGCCCTGCCAGATGTGGCCCACACAAAAAAAAAGAAAAGAAAAAAAAGCACAAAGAAAAGGAGAAAGAAAAGAAAAAAGACAAGAAAATACACCACCCAAAGAAAATTCCTCAGAGCATTTCACAGGAATCTAAGAATTCCATAAAAGTGAATACACATGTGCATTTTTCTAAGGGAATGTTCAATGCTTTCATCACATTCTAAAGTAAATCCTCACTAATCCCACTGATATATGGCACCTAAAGATATACAGCAAGGTAGCAACAACAGAACAAAGCCAACACTGTGGGAGATTTGATGCTTATAACTGAGTGTGTTTGGACAACCAGGGTGGGGGGATTAGAAAAGGAATGGGATTGAGATTCTTGGGGTGAAGGAGGTGTATAAACTGGTGATAGGAGTGGTGTTGGAATTACATGCATAGGACACCACCAATATTGCATTACAGATCCATTATTGTAGATCAGAGAACCTCAATTTGAAAAAAGAAGAAAAAAGTAATTAAAAATTCAAATTAAGCTAGTGATAAGTGCATCTATCACTGTATTACAGTGGAAAATATGGTAACGAAAGGTGCAGCATATAAAAGAATAAAATGAAGTCAATCCTCAATCATGAAAGGTAATTAAGAACCACTGATATCAGCACTCTAATCTTGAGCATTGTACAAAAGGAGGCCTTCTGGAATTTTTGTGTCATTCTACATGGCTTCACCAAATTGAACTTCATAAAATTGAACCGTTAACTTCATTATGTGAATCTAACTAGAATTGATATGATTATAATGAAAGGATTTCCCTTCCTCTAGTTCTAGTTTATAAAGAAGAGGAAATTTTTTTCCTCGAGGCCTAGTTTTTTAATAAAAAAAATCTTTTTTCCTAATTAAGAACCAGTTTTCAACATCTGGGTTAGATGATCTGGTCCCAATTTTCTCCTCAAATCTATCTTCCCTATCCTCAAAGAACTTTTGGGATTTTGCCAATCAACAGGAAAAGGATTTCGATTACAATACAGGCTCTTTCCAGACAAGCCCTACTTCTCCCAGATAGCTCTGTCCCCTGAACTGGTTTACTTCCAGGAATGTGAAAAATCCAGGGCCAGCTGTCAATGAAGCAATTCCTTCCACCTGCATCTTGTCCAGCCTTTAAATTACTAACTCAGAAAGGAAGTTGGAAAGTTAAAGAGGCACACTTTCTCCAAAGAGCTTTAATTAGGTTTGGCATTTGAGTTTGGGTTTTTTTCTCTGTTAACAAAGAACTATTTGTACATTATAAACACAAGTAGACGAAGAAAATTACATCTCAAAATCATTTCCACTTAAAAACCAAGACAAAAATGGTACAGGTGGCCTATTAAAAGAGGGGGGGGGAGCTCCTCCATATAAGCCCTTTTCTTGAATAGGCCTCTAACTAGCCCTGGTGCAGCTGCAAGGACTCATTTAATGTTTCTGTGATTTATTACCCTGAAAAGGATATTCTCAGCGATCATCTGCAGAAGAAAGCCTAGCAGGATGTAGAATGGGAAACTAAGAACACATTGGAATGGACTGAATTTTCCATGTGGTTTCCATTTTCTTTCTGATTGTACGTGGAGAGTCGTCTTTTTGCTTGGCTTTGTTTTGTTTTGTTTTGTTTTGTTTGGGGGCCACTCCAGGCAGTGCTCAGGGGTTAGTCGTGGCTGCACTCAGGAATTACTCCTGGAGGGCTTGGGGGACCATATGGGGTACTGAGGATCAAACCCAAGTATGCCATGTAGAGAAATACCCTACATGCTAAACTACTGCTCTGGCCCCAAGAGTCTTTTTATTTTTTTAAATAATCTTTATTTAAAACTTATTACAAACATGATTATAGTTGGGTTTCAATCACAAATAGAGCACCCCCCTTCACCAGTGCCACGTTCTTGTCATCAATGCTCCTCATCTCCCCAAAAGTCTTTTTATAAAGATTGTTCACCACCACAAATATCACAGACACTCCCTAACCCTACAGTAATTTACAGCATGCCTGAGCTCCAAGATACGAACTAGAAAAGGGAAGAATCCTAAACAAGCTTCATATTCAAAGCTGACTCCTTTTTTATTTTTAATTTTATTTTATTGAAATTATTGTGACTTACAAGGACCTTCATAGTTGGGTTTTAGACATACAATGAATCATGACCAGTCCCACCAAAAGTGTCGATCTCCCTCCATCAGTGTTCCAGAGTGTATCCCATACCACCACCCTTTGACCCCAACCAGTTTGCCTGTCTAACAGGCTGCCAAATGACCTCACACCCCCTCTTTTGGGTATCTATACTCAAGACAGAAAAACATTCATCCAAAAGGATGTGTGCACACTATTCATTGCAGCACTGAGTACAATATCTAGGATTTGGAATCAAGCTAGATGTCCAACAAGCAAGTAGATCATGAAAATGTGGCCCACATATACAATGGAATACTACATAGCTGTAAAGAATGATGAAATCGTGCAATTTGCCGCAACATGGATGGAACTGGAAAATATTATGTTAAAGTAAAGTAATCCAGAAAAATAAATGCCTAACGTTATCATTTATATATGATATTTAGAATAACTCCATGAAGAAATGCAATGGTCTAAATGAGACTTGTCACAGAGTATAGCGAGGAAAAGGAATGAAACTTAACAGAGGAGGTAAAAATATGAAAGGATGGGAGCCAGGGGCCAAGAAGTCTCAGGTCTATTGGTAGAGGCAAAGCTGACTCTGCTTAAAGCCACTTCTTTTTATAATTATTTTTATTTAAACACCGTGATTACAAACATGATTATAGTTGTATTACTACAGTCATGTAAAGAACACCCCCTTCACCAGTGCAACATTCCCACCACCAATTTCCCAGATCTCCCTCCTCCCCACCCCCCCACACCTGTACTCGAGACAGGCTTTCTACTTCCCTCATTCATTCACATTGCTATGATAGTTTTCAGTGTAGTCATCTCTCCAACTGCACTCATCACTCTATGTGATGAGCTTCATGTCATGATATGCACCTACCATCCCTCATCTCTCTTGTCTCTGAGATACTGTTAAAAATGTCTTTCATTTTTCTTAAAGCCCATAGATGAGCAAAACCATTCTGCGTCTTTCTCTCTCCCTCTGACTTACTTCACTCAGCATAATAGATTCCATGTACATCCATGTATAGGAAAATTTCATGACTTCATCTCTCCTGACGGTTAAAGCCACTTCTTGACACAAAATACCTTCCTTAAAGATTTTAAAATAATATAGTGTCGGGGCCACAGAGAGAGCACAACAGTAGGGCATTTACCTTGCCTGTGGCCAATCCAGTACGGACCTCGGTTTAATCCCTGGAGTCCCGTAAGGTTTCCTGAGCCAGGAGCGATTTCTGAGCATCATAGCCAGGAGTAACTCCTGAGCATCACAGGGTGTAGTCCAAAACAGCAAAAAAAATTGCTATAGTGTGTCCCCCCAAAAACAAGATACAAGGTAAGAATATAAAGATAATAAAAATAACATTGATAGAGCACGCACTATATGACAGAAAATATTTTGGGCCTTTTCCATAGCTTATTTCATTTTACCTTGTCTTATTCCCATTTTCCAGATGAGAAAACCTCAGCTGAGAGAACTTAAGGCACTATACCCAATGTCAGAGTCTGTGGCTGAAGAGCCAGGATTTGAACCCTTTATTTGTATGTTTAAGAAAAAGAGCTAAATTTGTCCCTGAATGGATTCTAAACTCATCTGTTCTCTGTTCCTTTTATATTACACCCTGTTCTACTTTACGGATCCCATATAGACTAAACGAAATTGTCCATTCCAAGAACGTTGTCTCCTCAAATGTCTAAAGTTCTCAACCTCTTTCTTATTCTTCTGATTTGTAATTTGCTTTTCTTATCATTTATCTTTGTTTCCTCCCTTCCTAGGCACCCAGGTCACCCAGATATCCTTTGGCATATGCATAACACCTGGGAATAAACTCAGGACCTCCCACTTACTCTAGGCACATCCCAAACCACTGAGCCATCTTCTGGGCACTTTATTTCTTGGAATCCCTAACAATAGGGCTGTCAGGATCACTTCAGTGCTTAGGGGAGCACAAGGATTTGAACTTGTGATCTTGTACTTGTTATGGAAGCACTTTTCTAATGACTCAATGTAACATTTTCTTTTTCTTTAAAAAGGCATTTTATGACTGCAGTAACAGTTTACAACACTGTTCTATCACCTTGGTTATAAATTTTGATCTGTGGACCAGTCTGCAGGACAAGTACTGGCCTGCAGATGCTAAAAGGTCAAAGAATGTTGTTTTACAATAGTGTTAATGAGGAACAAAGACATAATACAGGAGCTAAAGTACTTGACTTGCATGAAACCAATGTTAGTTCTATCCCTTGCACCAAACATGGTCTCCTGAGCACTTCCAGGGATGACCCCTGACTATAGAGCGAGGAATAGTCCCTGAGTTCTGCTTGGTGTGGCCCAAAACCCCTCCCAGAAGGTAGCCCTAAAAAAGTGTCACACTTTTGAATACACAAGTATTACATCTGTATCCCCATCAAAGGGCTAAACTCCCTTCACCACTGTCCTTATACCTCTTCTAGTCTGCTTGGTAACCTCAATTCTATAGTGAGTGTCTCAGGTTTTGTTTTCAGATGGGAAGCTAGTTCAAAGGGAGAAGTCCGGTTTCAATTCCTGGCATTGCAGAAATTCCCTCGGATGTCTTTAGTGAATCAAAACCTGGGTATGGCCACTGAAGCAGCCCCTGAATAAGTATGACACTAAAACCAAACAAACAGGATTTGTTTTCATTGGCCATTGTCAGTCACACCTGTTGTTTTATTTCGTATAATGTATCTAAGTATGATCATATGGTCAGATTTTCTCTGACTTGTTTTGCTTAACATGAGCCCCTCTTGCTCCAGCCAAGCTGTAGCAAAAGATTTAATTTTTTCTCATAGCTGAGTACTGTGCCATTGTATACCATTGTATATCACCTCTTCTTTAATCACTCATATGACATTGAGCATTTGGGTTTTTCCCAGCTCTTGGTCACTATACGAGAACTGCAATTATTGAGCTTTGAGATAGATACCTAGAAGTGAAGTTATTGGATAATGTGTCATTTTTACCCTACTCTTAATTTTTGAGAATCTTTCAAATTCATTTATGTAGAGATTGAACCAAATGACAATCTACCAATGGTGAATTGAGTGGTTCATTTTTCACTAAATCCCCAGGCAAGTATTTCTGGGACCCTTGCCTTCCTATTTTAGATACTTTTTCAAATGACTAATGATCCTCAATTGTGCCAGTAAATCTAAACTGAACTTCTAAATGCTGGGTGGAATCTATGTTTGTAGGCAGTGTTTGCTAACAGGTAGGCTGCATGTTAGAACAGAAGTGTGACCTCCTGGCATTTTTCTCTATTCCTCTAAATGTCAATGAGTATGGGCTGTTCAATTTCTACAGAGAAAGTTTCTTTAACCACTGGTTGTGGAGAAATTGAGAAAGCCCAATTATTTGCTTTTAATGTTGGGGTGGGTGGAGAGAAATGGGCTGGGAATAATTCTTTCAAGGGCATATTTTCATGGTTTCTATAGAAACCTTGGTGGTTTCTATCATTACTGCCCTATTCTGCGGATGGCATGTCAAAAGTCAGTGCTTCTCTGCTCTAGTGTGCTAAAAATTATTCTTCCATTTCCTGTGTAATTTGGGGTCTTGATTGCTCAGAGTGGGAGTTTAGAATTTGGAGATCTCATCAGCACCACATATACACAAAAAATAATTTGAAAGCCTAATTGTTCTTTAAAGGGACTTTTAAATCTTATCCAAGTTTTCAACTCTATTCTTATCATCAGAGACAGAGACAGTTGAATATGTCAGAGACAGTAAGAATATTGATATATGGGGCCGAAGAGATAGCATGAAGGTAAGGCATTTGCCTTTCATGCAGAAGGTCGGTGGTTCAAATCCCGGCATCTCATATGGTCCCCCGAGCCTGCCAAGAGTGATTTCTGAGCATAGAGCCTGGAGTAACCCCTGAGCACTGCCGGGTGTGACCCAAAAACCAAAAAAAAAAAAAAAGAATATAGATATATATCCTCCAATCTTAAGGCTGTCTGGAATTTCAAAAGAGGAATGGGTGTGCTTTCCATTCATAGCCCTGTTTGTGAGAAGTTGGCATAAAATCTTCTTCATTCTGGTAAGTCATGTGCCAGTCTGATTTGCCCTTTCATGTACTGTGGTTATACACTACTGATATAGTCTGGCTTCTCTTCTTCAAATATAAGAAGAAAATATAAAAGAATAAAATCAGTGTACCAGCCTAAGATATACAATATATGACTAATGTGTATATATTTTAAAAAGGCAACATGGAAACTATGCTACTAATAGTCCTATGTGTACTACTAATAGACAATGTGTACTATGTGTACCAACAAATATGTACTAATGCATTATGTGGACACATAATAGTGTACTATGTGTACTAATAGATAATACATATACTAATAATACATGTATTTGTCATATGCGATATGATGCAGACAATAAAGAAATAAAAATATTAAAGGAGTAAGGGAGGGGCTGAAATAAGCATGCATGGATTGGGCATTTGCCTTGAATGCAGTTGACCCAAGTTTGACCCCTGGTATTCCATATGGTCCCTTGCACCCACCAGGAGTAAACTGTGAGAATAGAGCCAGAATTAAGCACTGAACACTGCCACGTATGGCTCCTCAACAACAAATAAAAGAGTTGGGACTAGAGCTATAGCACAGCAGTAGGGCATTTGCCTTGCATGCAGCTGACCCAACTTGGACCTGGGTTCGATCCCTAACATCTCATATGGTCCCCTGAGCCAAGAGTGTAGAGCCAGGAATAATCCCTGGGTGCCACTGGGTGTTGGCCAAAAGAATAAACAAAACAAATAAAAAACCTATAAAGGGGGGGGTCATAGCACTAGTACAAAGTGGGTAGGGTATTTGTCTTGCATGCAGCTGACCCAGGTTCAACCTTGGCATCCCATATAGTCCCCTGAGCACTACCAAGAGTAATTCCTGAGTGCAGAGCCAGGAGAAACTCCTGAGCACCAACAGCCCCCCCCCACAAAAAAAGCGTAAATAAGTCAGGGAGATGGCTCAAAGGGCTAATATGTATGATTTGTATATTGGAGCCCCAGGTTCAATTCCAGGTACATGTTCTCACGAGCACTGGAGGGAATTGGCTTCTAAGCAACAGTGTGTGACACAAGATATAAAAATAAATCATACAAGATTATTCCACCAGAAAGGAATTATCATGTATTTATAGCCGGCAGGTGACAGGACCCAACATGTCTTACATCTTGGATAGAAAGGTTTAATGTTTCTTTCCATTTTCAGCAGAAGAAATGAGGTTCTTCTGCTGGCAAAAGTTCAGCAAGTGCAAGAATGCCTATCCTAACAAAATCATCAAAGAATTTTCTTTAAGATTCTGGGAAAGGGTGCAGGAGTCTCCTCATGACAGTGAACTTTCCAAATGACTTTTGCATTGTTGTTTCTGTTTCTGAATAAAACATTTTGTTCATTAAAAATAAAGATGGAGGACAACTGTGATAGCCACACATGCAGCCAATCAGGTTAGATTCCCAACATCCCGTATGTTCACCCAAGCCCACAGGAGTGACTCCTGAATACAGAGCCTGGAGTAATCCCTGAGCATCTCTGAGTATGGCCTAAGAACAACAACAAAAATAAATTGTTCTTGAAAATGGAAAGTGTTGAATCTCTAGATAGAAGGGCCCACTAAGTGCCAAGTACAATGAATGAGAAAAATATCCCTAGTATTGCTGGTCATCATTAAATTTGAAGGAAAATACAAAATAAAGATGCTCTAAGGATCCAGAGAAATACAAATAGTGTACAACCAGATATCAAAATTGCTCACTAGAATCTGAATCACATTTATCCTCTCAGTAGCAGCTTTCAAAGTTAAATTTTGGGAATTTTCTTCTGAGAAACACACATGCAATCAATATACCAAAAAATCCATAAAGAAATTCAGACATATTCAGAATCTCAAATTCTCAAAGAATTTACTTCCAATGTTTCTTTTCTAAGTCAACTCCTTGAAATAAACATGAAACTCAGGAAACAGGTTGATGGAACATAGAAAATATTCATAGAGATGTTCCAAAATGCAATTGTGCATGAGACCAGAGAAATGTGGGAGAAAAACAATTTATTATTTGCAGCAATTTTACAAAGAGATTATTGAAAGAACCTTAATTATATAACACCAAAAAATGCACCAGAAAAAATTAAGTATAAAAAATAGTTGAGGACTTGCAGAGATAGTGCAGTAGGTAGGGGAACTTGATTACATGTACCCAACCCAGTTTTAATTCTCAGAAATCCAGAACCCCTGAATCTCAACAGGAATTATTCAGGAACAAAGAGCCAGGAATAAGGCCTGAGCACTGCTGGATACAGAGCAAATGTGAACAAAAAATACAGACAAGTATTTAAGAGAATTTTTATAGAAATTGCTTTTAAATAAACCTTAGAACAATAATTAGGAAAAATAACATATGACCACGTTGCTTGGACCACTCAGAGAGCTTTGGAAATGGCTAGTGCAAACACAGGTTCCTGGGTTTCTTGGATTTTATCAGTATCAATATCACTCTCCATTTGCCACAGGCATTGGGCATCAGTTGGGTACCATGAAAGAAGCTCGTACCAGTTGCTTCTTGGATCGTTCCATATCATTGTTTTTACATTAGTATTATGTCTTAAAATGAGATGTTCAGGGCCAGAGAAATAATGTGCACAGTGAGTAGGACATTTTCCTTGCATGAGGCTGACCTAGGTTGGATCCCTGACATCTGATATGTTCCCCCAAGCACCTCCAGAAACAATCCCTGAGTGCAGAGCTAGCAATAACCCCTGAACACTGACAGTTGTGGCTCAAAAAATGAGGTGTTCATTGCATGAATAATTCTAGAAAACATTCATCTGTACCATATACTGTTCTAGGCATTACTAGAAACATTAATTTAGGTCTGTAATAGTATGGGCAGGTACTATTATTATATCTGTTTCACTCATCTTAGGAGTGTGGTTAAGGACATAGTGCTATTTACCCAAGGACATAATGGCCAGGATATAAAGTTAAGACTTTCCAGAAACCATGAGCATTAAAGGGGGAGAATTTAGAAAGAGGAAATTTTATACAACAGCTAGTGGGAATGCAAATTGGTGCAGCTGAGATAGGCAGTCAGGTAGAAAAAAGAAATACATATAAAGATAAGATATGATCTGAAATTGCCTGACACTATGTTGAGACTTAAGACACTAGTTCAAAGCCAAAGTCTAAACTCCACTTGAGAAAATTCACAGGTAGAAGCAAAGGCACTCATATGACTGAGAATAAAGATCCCACCAGGGTCCAAAGTTATTTGCCTTGACAATGGCTTAGTATGAAGTACAGAAAGTCTAAACTGAAACAACTTGTTAGAAAAAAACAACTATATAATCTACTTCCCAAAGCAAGTTGGTGCATTCTTTCCATTCTGGAGTTGCCTTTACCTTACTCGTGGGTAAATAACCTCTTTCACAGTAAGGGCTCTGTCTCCTCTTTCTGTAGTTTTGAATTCTTTCTTGAGCATGTCTCATTTTTTCCCTTAATAAAACAATTCTGTTTCACCTCAGTCTTCTCCTAAAAATTTTTTTCGGTAAAGAAAGACAATACGGAAACTGAGAGGCCATTACTGATTTCTCATATAACTGCCCCAAAACATAACTATTCCTCTGCCTTGAGAGCCACAGCTCCCCAAAAATCTGGGTGCACAGAATCGACTCCCAGTTTGGGAAGATCAAGTGGATCTCATGTACAGCTTGATGGTGGCCTTAATGAAGCTAGTAGGACTTCAGTTTCCATACTGTGCAAGAACCTAGACAGAATTTATTAAGCTGATGTACCTATGCACACATTCCACTACCCACATTATGGCAAGCCAGCCAAGAAAGAGGTAATCCTTTGTGTTGCAGCTACCTCCTCCTGTCTATGGCTCCCTCTTTACTATCCCTGTACACTTCACTATTAACACAGTCATTATAGAAAACAGTAGGGATATTCTTCAAAAAATAAAATAGTGGCTCCAAAGATAGTATTAGAAGTAGGACAGTTTCCTTACACATGGGTCAGCCCAAATTCAATCTCTAGCACTACACTCGATCCCTGAGCATCACCAGGAGTGACCCCTGAGTACCAAGCCAGGGATAAGTTCTAAATTCTATCAGCTGTGGCCCCAAACCAAAAAAAAACTTAGAAATCAAAACTCCAGTCAGAGAGATAGCACAGGAGATAAGGCCTTGCATTCAACCACTTCAGCCATGATCCCAGCACTGCATATGGTCCCGTAATGCCACAAGGAGTGACTCCCTAAGTACAAAGCCAAGAATAATTCAAGAACACTTATGAATGTGACCCCAAAATAGAATAAAATAAGAGTTGGAAAGATAGTATAGTGGGTAGGGCTCTTGCCTTGCATGTGGGCAACCAAAGTTCAATTTCTGGCACTCCATATGGTTCCCCAAACCCCACTACCCCTGAGCAATGCTGAGTGTAGGGAGGGAAGGAAGGAAGGAAGGAAGGAAGGAAGGAAGGAAGGAAGGAAGGAAGGAAGGAAGGAAGGAAGGAAGGAAGGAAGGAAGGAAGGAAGGAGGGAGGGAGGGAGGGAGGGAGGGAGGGAGGGAGGGAGGGAGGGAGGGAGGGAGGGAGGAAGGAAGGAAGGGAGGAAGGAAGGAAGGGAGGGAGGAAGGAAGGGAGGGAGGGAGGGAGAGACGGAGGGAGGGAGGGAGAGACGGAGGGAGGAAGGAAGGGAAAAGAAAGGAATGGAAAAGAAAAGAAAAGAAAAAATTCTATATGATCCAATTATCCCACTTCTGGAAATCATTTTAAAAATACAAAAGGCTAATTTAAATATCTATTATCCCATAATTATTTCAGCATTGTATATAATAATTAAGAACTGAAACTAACCTACTTGCCCACTGGCTGATGTATAGTTAAATAAGTAATATACAATAAAATATTTATTGATCTTAAAAAAAATAGGAACTCATGACTAAAGGGCAGCATGCTTAGAGGGAAAACACTGTAGGAATTTCCTTATATGTGGTATATATAAAGAAAAAGAAACCAAACAAAACAAAAATGAATTTTTAGACTATAAGATCAATTAGTGGTTACCAGAAGGGAAAGGGGAAGACAATGAATAAACCAGGCCAAAGAAAAGAAAATGTATGAATAATAGAACTACAATTTAGTAGTAAATTTAATGTAGCATATGCACATGTTTTATATGCAACTAAAGTTTATATAATTTTGTAATGCAGTTATTTCAATTACAAATAAATGAATTATCAATACAATTTTGAACTCTAAAACTTTATTAGCAAAATGCATAAGACATAACCCCATAATTCTAACTCATGTCACTGTACCCCAAAACCTCAAATTATTTCCATTTACTTCATTCTTCTACTTTCCTTCTCTGTCATTAAACTTTTCCAACTACATCTAACAATGCCTATCATTGTGTGCTGGGTCACTCTGGCAGTAGCTAGTTGCCAGAAGCACAAATAATTCTACCTCAGTTATCACAGTAAGAAGAAAGAGTCCCCTTCTGAAGAATTTACTGAACTTTTTCAAGCTACCTGATTCTTTCTGATTTCTGAATCTGTGTGTTGTAACTATAAGTAATGCAATATTGCATACTAATCAGTAAAGTTTATACCACAATTTGGCAAATAATGCATAGTCCCCAACCCCACATGGTTTACTCCTTTGTAATCTTAGCTGAGCCTTACACAGTCTGTACTACCATTTTATTACTTATTAAAAATCATTAATCATCAATAAAAACTATCATTTTATTAATCATTCTGTATGCCCTCAGAACTTGATGTCAGGGTAAATAATGGAAGGCAAATCCATATAGAGAGTAGACAACCACTCTGCTGAGGAGGAATCACTAACACTTTCAAGACAGAAGAGGTAAAAATAATTGACCTGAAACTTAGTTAACTCTCTGGTTTCCCTGAAAAAAAAAATACTGTTAAATTTAGAGCTTCTGGAAGGTGGGTTTCTAATACTATATTAGCATTAGTGAATGGAAGTCTACATAGGGGAATAATTTCCTTCACCATTGTCCTTTGGAGCCACTGCTGAGCAGGGCTGAGCAGGGCTATAATGAAACAGCAAACCATTTCCATATACCAATATATTGAAATTGTCCATCTATCAACTGGGCAATAATCCTTTCTTCCCCTGCCAGCTGAAGGCAATGGAACTCCACCCCTAACATAAGTATGTGATGAGAGAAGATTAGAGTCACTGCATCTTTCTAAATATGGCATCTTTCTGGACCTGCCTAATAGATTTGCTTAAACCCCATCCTAACTGTACAACTTAACTGCCCAGTCTCTACATTTGGAGGATCAATGAAAACAAACCCTTGGACTCTGGTGCCAGACCCGAGGTTATCTACATGATGAGGAGTATAGAAAGGAAGGGTCCTGTGGTCAGTTGTATAGGGATATGATCATTTTGATACTGCATGTGGTATAGTATGGTGTACCTTAAAATATGAAAACAAAGGTAACCTCTATAAATGAGTTATGATAGATACATAAATAACTAATAAATTCAGAGTAAGATAACATCCATTTCACTATACAGTGCTCACACTCATAGTCACCTAATGATGATTCTGGAAAAAAGAGATCCTCAATGAGTCACATTCTTATATTCCTTTTCCTTAAGTGTTGGCTTCTGTAACTTGCTATCTACCAACAGTACACAATAAAAGGTAGGGGATAATCAGTGCAGTGATTGTTACATTATATAATATTCTTCCTAAGCAGACTGAACTGAGAGCTTCTCATGTCTTTTCATAACAAAAATAGGGCCAGCATGATAGAACTGTAGGTAAGGCTCTTGCCTTAGGCACCCTAGATTCACTCCTCTGCCCACATATGGTACCCTAAGACAGCCAGGACTGATCCTTGATCACAGAGTCAGCAGTAAATCCTGCTGGGTATGCCTCCCAAAATAAAGAGCTAAGCTAGAGTTATGGGCAAAGATGACTGACTGAAAGAGTTTTCCTCAATCCCATAGCAAAACCTACATGGAGAATTGCTTTGACTGCAAAACTCAACCTGAGTGTTAACACAGTACATCAGTGGATCTGGGCATCCATATGGGAGAGGGACTCCTTGATGAGAGTTCAGGCAGTGGTTGAGAAGACTGCCATGGAGGAGTGCAAGTGGCTCAGGTGAGTGCCATGGACCTCTGACAGGTTGGTAACAGACCTCCTTGCAGGTTTCTATGTTGCTGAGTGCATAGGATCCTCAGAAAAACAATCTGATGGCCAGAGAGGTAATGCAGGAGGGCAAGGTGCTTGCATTGAACAGAGCCAACCCTGGTTCAATTATGAGGCCCACCAGGAGTGATCCTTGAGCACAGAACTAGGAGTAATTCCTAAGTACAGTCAGGTGTGTTTCCTCTGCAATGTTTTTTAATACAGCTAATGCCATACATTGGCTCTAAGCATTTGTTTCAAGAAATACTAGTCTAATGGGGGCATTGATGGTGGGAATATTGCACTGGTGAAAGGGGTGTCCGTTTTTATAACTGAGACCCAACTATAAACATATTTGTAATCATAGTGCTTAAATAAAGATATTAATTAAAATAAAAAATAGAATTAACTGTATGTTAGTATTTTATTGGAAAAGAAATGCTAGTCTTTTTGAAAGGCATCAAAATCCTGCTTGAAATTAGAAAGATAAATAAAATATGCTAAATGGGGTAACAAGAATATAAAAAGGACTTCCAGAATTAACTTGATACTTCTTTGATTTAAACTTAAAAGTGCAGAACTTCAGATGTAAACTACAAGTTGAACTCAAAATGAAAATACTTAGAAGAAGCTCAGAAGAACAGAAAAATGGAAGTAAATCACTATTTTGAAAGGCCAGTATCAAAATGCACACAGATAAAATAAAGTAGGCCAAAGAAATAAAATTAAAGTGCCAAGTGTCTAGAATTCTTATTAAGTACAGGAACAAATGTCTCTATGTCAATAATTTCTTTAAATGCCAGTGGCTTAAAACCCTCAATAAGAAGACACAATGTGACTGGTTAAATCTGGAAATAAAAGCCAGCTACAAGAGACACACTTGAACTCTCACAATAAAGAACATACAAGCCAATGGTAGATTGGGAAAAAAAAGGCACGGACGGGGCTGGAACAAATGGGATGCTTACCTTACATGCAACTGACCTGGGCTTGATTCCCAGCACTTCATATGGTCCTAAGAGCCCTCCCAGAGTGATCCCTATGAGCAGAGCCAAGACCTGAGCACTGCTGGGTATATCTGGGAAAAATGGGAAAAAGGTGGAAAAAATCATAAGCAGGCCTAGTTGTATAAGAAAAAATAGCATTCAAACAAAAAGAAAGTACTAAGAGATAAGTTTGGCTATTATATATTGATTAATGGATTAATACATAAAGAGGAGTTAATTCTTATCAACATATATGCACCAAATGAAAGGACTTCATATTCTCAAAGCAACTACTAATCAACCTGAGGAAATATATCTACAGCAACACAATAGGAGTAGGAGACATTAAGAAGCCACTCTCATCACTAGACATATCAACAAGACAGAAAATCAATAAGAAAACAAGAACCTTAAGTGAGGAATTGGATGATGAGGATTCATATACATGTAAAGTGCACTCTCCACCCCTCAAAAATGTAAGGCACATTTTTCTTCATTACACACTGGATATTCTCCTATATAGACTAAATTCTGGGACATAAGATTAAGTGACACAGGGGCCAGTGTGGTGGTGCAAGCAGTAAGGCATCTGTCTTGCCCGTGCTAGCCTAGGATAGACCATGGTTCGATCTCCCGGCATCCAATATGGTCCCCCAAGCCAGGAGCAATTTCTGAGTGCATTGCTAGGAGTAACCCCTGAGTGCCACCAGATGTGCCCCCCCCCAAAAAAAGAGAGATTAAGTGACACAAAAATAAAAATTATACCAGACCATAATGTTATGAAGATAGAAATTAATCATACAAAGAAATCTGGAAAAACTCAAACATTTGAAAACTAAACAGCATGCTACCAAACAGAAATTGAATCCAAAAGGAAACCAAGGAGAAATAAACAAGTGGCTGAAAACAGGCTACAATGAAGACACAAGCTATCAGAACCTATGGGCCACAACAAACATAGTACTGATAGGAAGTTCATAGTAATACATGCTTATTAGGAAACAAGAAAAATCTTAAATTAATAATCTAATCTCACACATCAAGAAAGTAGAAAAAGTAAAACAAATGAAACCCAAAGAAGGGAGTGAATAATAAATATTAGCACAGAAATCAAGAAAAATAAAAAATGTGAATGGAAAAACTTTTTTAAAAAATAGAAAAGATCACTAGACCAATGAAGAAATATGAGGAACAAGTTGGAACAGAAATGAAAGTGCAGAAATTAAAAGATAATTCAGAAATACAAATGACTCTAATATATAACTATGAACAACTCTCTGTCAATAAATTATAAATCTTAAAGGAAATTGATGAGAGTTTGAAATCAAAGACCCTTCCAAGAGCAGATTAAAAGAAGAAAATAGATATAACTGAAAGCACTTAGATATATTAGCAGTTAATTTATGACAAAGAAGCTAAGTGAATTAAGTGAAGGAAGGAAAGCATTTTAAACATATAGTACAGGGAAAACAAAAAATGTAATTGGACTACACCCTCATACTATACACAAAATTTAATTAAAAACTGATCAATGAAATTGACCCACTGGAGCAGGGGTCCTCAAACTTTTTAAACAGGGGGCCAGTTCACTGTCCTTTAGACTGTTGGAGGGCCAGATTATAGTAAAAACAAAAATTATGAACAAATTTCTATGCACACTGCATATATCTTATTTAGAAGTGAAGAAACAAAATGGGAATAAATACAGTATGTGGCCCGCGGGCCCTAGTTTGAGGACCATTGCAGGGATCTGTACAAATTGGAAGCTTGCTCTGACCTAATCTGGACGCCAAGAAGAACCTGAAAGTGAAGGAATCAATGCAGATGTCCAAAATGGTGTGGATCACCAGCAGGAACCGGTTAGAGGAAGGTTCCTAGATCTGGGACCGCTTCTAGATGTGAATCCATGGAGCTTCATAGATCTGCACAGTTTGTCAGAGATCTTAGTGCAGATCATTCAGCGTCATCAGCGTCAAGCTATCATGAACAATTGTCCACCACTGCAGAAGTTTAAATCACTTTTCTAATAAAACCTGGCCCCAGTGGTCAAAGAAAAAACTGATCACAGGAAGAAGTTAGGGTACAGAGGGTAGAGTGTTTGCCTTGTGCACAGCCAACCCAGGTTGGTTCCCCAGCATCCCATATGGTCCCCTGGGCACCGCCAAGAGTAATTACTTAGTGCAGAGGCAGAAGTAACCCCTGACCATCTGTGAGTGTGGACCAAATGTTAAAAATATTAAAGAAAAAGAAAAGAGTTAAAAAATTATCAAAGATCTTGATATTATACCAGAATCCATTAAATACACTGAAGAAAAAGTGTGATATTGACTCCAGTATTAACAATGATTTAACTTCATTGGCAAAGGAAACACCAATAAGTTGATCCAAATAAAATGTTTCTGCTGAAATAGCTATGGTTAAAATAAAAAGACACCCTACTGAGTGGGAAAACATATACATCTATATTATATATATATATATATATATCTGACAAAGGCTAATATTCAGTATGTAAAAGTAATCAGTATGTAAAAAAGGTACTCAGTATGTAAAAGTACTTAACACCCCCAAAATAAATAGTCCTATGAATAAATGGGTGAGGTATATGAACAGATATTTCCTCAAATGAGGCATTTGAATGTCAATAGGAGTATGAAAAAGTGTTCAGTATCATCACTGATTAGCAGGAAGAGCAAATCAAAATAATAAGGTATCACCTCACACCATGGGAATGTTCTACATCTACACCAAAAATATATAAAAACTAGAAACAATCAGTGTAGGCAGAGTTATTGAACATTTGAACACCTGAAACTTAAACATGAATAACTTTTGTAACTGTAATTCATGGAAATTCAATAAAAAATAGATTACAAAATAGAATTTCCATATGGCACAGCAAATTCACTCATTATTTGTCATCTAGTCCAAGATCACAAAGATATTGATTCAAAAAGATATATGCTCATATGCATATCTATTTCATTGCAGTCCTATTTTTAATAGCCAAGATCTGGGAAGACTCCAAATATACAAGAACATATGGATGGATAAAGAAATAAAGAAAATGTGAGATATACACAATGAAATACTACTCAGTTAAAAGAAAAGATGAAATCTTATCTTTTGCTACAACGTGGATGGGACTAAAGGATGTCATGTTATATGAAATATAGGCTAGAGGAATGCCAAATGACCTCATTCATATGTGAAAAATAAAGAAACAAAATAAGGTACATGGACAGTGTCCAATAAAAACAAACCCTTGGACTCCTGACAACTGAACTGATATTACCAAACTGAGGAGGAAGGGATGGAGAAAAGTGAGAGGATAGGTCTGGGGCTATAATGATAATACTTTTTATTTAAATTTACTTGAGAACAGCATTAAAAATAAATGTATTTAATTTACTTGGGAACAGTATTAAAGAATAAGGCACACAGTGCCTTAAAGAATAAAGGAAGGAGAGAAAGAAAGAGAGATATCAAGAATAAAATATGTGTCATAGGGGGCAGGCTAAGGATGGGAGAAGGCAAGAAAACTGGAGACATTGGTGGTGAAGGGATGGGTGTTGAAATATTGTATGGTTGAAACCACTTTTTAAATATATCTCATGTGAAACAATTTTTAAAATCTGTATTAATAAAAGAAAAAATTACTTGGCATAACATAAAAGGTATGCATTGTTATAAGTCAACATGTATATATACTCCATTACGTTCACCATAAAAGTCCAACTATATCCTTCACCTCACAATCCCTTTCACTATCCCTTTACTTGCCCCATTCATTTCCCTTCTGGTTATTTTTACTTTGGTCTTAGTGTCTAAACCCTTTTGAGAGACCAAGCACAGAACTCAGCTCAACCAAGAAAACTCTCCTAACATAAAAATTATGAGATAACAGATGTGCAATGTTTTAAGATGTTAACTTTGGAACCATATTGTAATTTAGAAATTGATAATAATGTTTCATATTCAGACAGTCAGACATAGCACTACCATATCTGATGCACCAAATGGCTGGCTGGGCAGATCAATTTATTATGTGGTCTAGGCTGGCGACAGAGCTCTTGCTTAATCTGTGCCTTACTTGAAACTTGCAACTTTCAAGATCATTCAGTAAAAAGGGAGCAGTGATTTCATATGTTGTAGCCAAAATCTGAAGTCCTGGGTCTGGAAATAGAGCACTGCAGGTAGGGCACTTGCCTTGCATGCAGCTAATCTGGGTTCTACCTCCAGCACCCCAGGTTCTCCCTCGGGTCCTGCCAGGAGTGAACCCTGAGCCCAGAGCCAGGAATAAGCCCTGAATACAGTCAGGTGTGGGCCAAGCATCCTCCAAAAGAGAGTGATTTACCACTGCTGTGCCTCTTTCTTAGTGATAGAAAAGAGGGTTGTTCTTTACATGACTGAAACCCAACAACAATCATATTTGAAATCAAGGTGTTTAAATAAAAATATTAATAAAAAATAAATAAATTTATAAAAAAGGAAGTACAATACTTTGTCCTTTACCTTTGAAAAGAAGTTAATTTTGGCAGTTATATAACCACTCCCCAAATATAAGATACATAAATTTTCATGTCCCCCTCCCAGAAAGTTCTCTTCTTTCCAACCCAGAAGTAAACCCTCCTAATTTCTTTCTCTGAACATTTTGTAGATCTGTTCTTGAAGGTCATTTATTTCTGTATGTATCTGGTTTTGCATGCAAATATTTTTGAGAGTGTGGGTTGTTTTTGTATATCTTAATAATGAACATCAAATATTTCTAGATCAGGGTGAATACTTTTCTATACAAATGGTACTAAGATAAAATTCTGGTTATTATTGACCTACAGGATAATGAGGACAGCAGACATAAATGTCATCTCTCGGGGTAGCTGTTTCAGGTGAAATCATTACAAGGACTCTGTGAAAAGGGAAATTATTCTCATCTGGCAAAGGAAAAAGGCAGCTTCTTCCAGTAAAAACGTTCAGGAAATAAGAAGGTACATAATGCTCAAGTTATATCCAACCATATAACCATTCCAGATTTCCATGTTCCATTCTTTATCTGATTTAAAAAAAAAAAGATGTGACACAAAATGTACCTTAAGTCTTTTTCCAACTTTTTCATCCTATTATCAGATCCTGAGCTTGATTTTAGTACAGTCTGTCTTGCAACTACAAAACACGAGTTTCTTCATTAAAACTTCCACGGAGGCTATTTCTAATAGAAGAAAAAATAACCCTTCTACTCCAAAATCTATCTACATAACGTTGTTTCTATATTGATTAAATGCCACAACCACTTAACCTCCTCATAATGTGTCCTCTGCCTACACCTCCTCCTACCAATAAAATACCACATACCACAAAGAAAAGCCAAGTAATTGCATTGCCACTTCATGTCAGGGATTATTTCCATATATTTAACAGCAGCAATAGATTCCCTTTAGCTATTACACAGATGAACAATCTAAGTCACAAAAATCTATCCATATAATCTGTTTTCTTGAAATGTCACTTATAGTACCTCAGCTAAGATCTTATGGAAAACGTAATGCACCATGAATTCAAATGCAACCATTTTGGAATTGTACAATCCCCAGAAAAAATTAAGGGAAAAGGGCAAAAAAAGGAAAGATGTAATTAATGAGGTACAATGCTTTGGCTCACTGGTTATTACAGTAGCTCATTTATCCATGGGGGAATTCACCTTACAAGACACCTCCAAGTAGAAACCAAGGATAAGATCAAACCCCATACAATTAGATTCTATGGTTTCTACTATGAAATCTACAATAATTTGATCTATAAATTCAGCATAATAATGTAAATATGGTCTTTCTCTGCAAATGTGATTGTTCATAATAGTAATGTTATCAGACTACAGTTAAGTACAGGTAACCAAGACCATGGAAAGTGAAACTGAAGATAAGGGAGACTACTACACTTCACAAAATGGCAACTCACTTGCCAGGCAAGTTTCTCATAATTGTTGCGTATAAAACACCACCCACACATTTCTGTGCATTTTAAGAAGAGGCATGGGAAGGGAGATACATTTTTTCCTCTGGAGGCCGGAGAGATAGCATGAAGGTAGTGTGTTTGCCTTGCATGCAGAAGGACAGTGGTTTGAATCCCGGCATCCCATATGGTCCCCCTGAGCCTGCCAGGAATGATTTCTGAGCGCAGAGCCAGGAGTAATCCCCGAGCAAAGCCGGGTGTGACTCAAAAACCAAAAAAAAATATTTTTCTCTCTGGAACCCCATGCCTTCTCATTTTCATTATTGAAGTTTCCTGCTCCAGAGTACTGACTCCTTTATACTTCTGAGTTACTTCATTTGATCCTTTGGCAACTTCTGGAAACACTAGGTCTAATATATACTCATGGTGACATTTCTTCCAGGCATAGAATGGGAGTATTAACTAGGCACTGATTTGCTCTTATGTAAAATATAAGGACCACGCAAGTTCAGGGTTTCAATTTAGACTTTCATGGAGCTCTGAGGGCTCAGGAAATAGGTTTAAAAAAATAAAATAGGAGGTTCGGGGGAGCAGAGCGAGAGTATACCAGACACGACATTTGCCATGCACATGGCTGAGCTGGGTTCAATCCCTGGAAGCCCATAAGATCCCTTTAGCCTGACAGGAGGAATTCCTGAGCTCAGAGCCATGAGTAATCCCTGTGCACCACAGGGTGTGGCTCCAAAACGGGGATTAAAAAAAAGGCAGAAGCACCATTTGCAAAGTGAGTAGCATCTTGGAAAGAAATTGAGTAAGCACAGAAGTTTGTGTTTGATGCAGAGTAGTCCAAGCAAGCCAAAAGGATAGTTCAGACTTAAGTCTTGACAGTGTGGATGAAAAAAAGATGACTGATTTAGGATACATTTGAAGATAAAGCCAACAGTAGTTTCTAATGAATAGGATGTCTGGGGTTAGGAAAAGAGAATTCATGGATGACGCTTCTATGTTTCACTGAGTAACCGAATAAGCTATGATATCATCTGCAATAATCAGGGGTGGTGAACAGGACTTTTACCCTCACTCAAAATGGCAAAATACAATATGTGTTTCATATATTATTGTTAAAATCAGATGCTTTTGTGTAAGTGTTTGTCTGTTTTGGTGGGTCACTGCGTGGTGTGGCTCTCTGACTCTCACAGTTTAAAATTTTGGCTCTTTGTGTCGAACTTGTTCACCACCCCTGTGCAATATGATTGTGGGATATGGGAGAGAAGTAGGCTTGACTGGAAGGGATAAATATTTAATGTAATACTGTCTAACAATTTTTATCGAGAACATTTTGTGTTGGCTTTTTGCTACAACTGGAGCATTAGACTTAAAGACCTTCATGAAAGTTCCATTCCATAATTCTTCCAGAGGTCAGTCCTTCACAATGATAGAGCCACTTATCATTTCTACAGTGAAACTAGCAATACATAGAATAGCCTGCCCCTCAAAGATTACCTTTACCTATTGGACAGTTGCCCCATCGCTGTATTTTGAGTACTAATTGTTGTGCACCAAGTCTCTCAAAACTTGGTGGCTTGAAATAACAACACTTATATTGTCACTAATCTGCAACATACGTAAGTTTTGGCAAAAGAGTCTGATCTTTGCTTCATGTGCCATCATCTAGAGAAGTTAACCTTTGAGCTACAGGATCTATATCCAAGAGAGTTCATTTACATAGACCAGCAAGTTGGTGCAAGCTGTTCACCAGAGCTGAGGACCAGGAGCTTCAGGTTCCTTTCCACAGGGACTTTCTTTTTGGTTTTTTGTTTGTTTGTTTGTTTTTAACTTCTTTTTTATGATTTTTATTGAGGCCAATGTGAATTGAAAGCCTTTTACAGTTATATTTCAGGTACACAGAGAGAGTGAAATAGGGCCATTCCCACCACCAGTTATAACCTACTTCTGCCATAGTTGCTAGCATGCATCCCAATTAGCACCCTGGACTGCTAGTGTAACAGGCCCCTTTTGTGTATAGTTTATTGTGGTTTGGCTGTCTTGATTCTATTGTCATTGACTTCGGTTTGGATATTTAAGTTTGACCATTTTTTATTTCTACTCAATGCTCCTGAGTCCATTTGACCCCTGCATCCCTTCCACTTTTTTTTTCTGTTTGTAAGAAAACCTATAAATATGAGGCAGAACAAGATGATTCGTTTCTATGCTTCTGTAAAACAAATTGTGTGGGATCCCCTGTCCAGAAGCTATAAATGTAAATAAAATTAAAACAAGAAAGAAAAAGAAAGATAAATAAATAAATAAATAAATATGGGGCAGATGTGGCTAATTTGTGTTTTTTGTTTATCTGTTTGTTTTTGCATAGGCACAGTAAATATAGGGTAAATTAGAAAGGAAGTTCCTTTGGCCTAAGAGATGCAGGGTGTTTCTAACTTTGGAGCATGCTGTCATGAGACCAACTACAGGCTCTGGACATGTTAGTTGTCAAACCTCAAGGTCTTTCTTTATGGTGTCAGGAAAAGTTCTGCTCAGTCGCAGTTGCTAAAAGAAGTTAGTTCTGGGGCCAGAGAGATAGCATGGAGGTGGGGCATTTGCAGAAGGACAGTGGTTCGAGTCCTGGCATCTCATATGGTCCTCCGAGCCTGGCAGGTAACGCCCAAGTGCTGCCGGGTGTGACCCAACCCCCCCAAAAAAGGAAGTCAGTTCAGAGGAACTTTTTTTATTAATTTTTTATTTTTAATTTAAAGATGCAAAGAAAGAGGACAAGGTAAAGATACAGTGGAAGGACAATCACCCATAAACAGAATTCTCAGTAGTCCCATTGCTGATATCATAACTTTAAACTTTCAGCCAAAGAACATTAAGAAAAATAAAACAGAACCCATGTACAATTACTTTGTCCCTCAAGTCCCCAGATTGTAGTACATAATATTTCTTAGTAGCACACAAAGCAATCTAAAGCCATAAAACTTATGTAACTCCTTAAATATTGAAGGCAAAGTACTTTTTTACATTTCCATGCACATGCATATTAGTTTAAGTTAACAAACGCTTAAGTGGGTTGTTTTTCTAAAGGATTAGAGTCAAAAGAGTACAGTAAAAATGGTGTTAGGGTGGCAATTATTGTTTGCATAGGCCCACCAAAATATGAGGGACATAAAAAGGAAAAGCCTTGGCCTAAATACAAGGAGACCCTACTCCTGAAGTTTCCTGGCATAAGACCAACTCTAGGCTTCAGGCAAACTAGTTTCTCCAATCCAGGTCATTGTAGTGCCAATACACTTTTATTTTTCACACAGTCTCTGTTGTTGGTATCATGTTTCTGTATTAAAGATCCTGGAATCTGCATATCCTACATTGCAGTCAGGATGTTGCAGAGTGTCAGAGGAACTTTCTTTATGAGATTCTTGGCTTCCTAGTGGTATGTGATGGGTTCCAAGAGAAAATATATCCAGATACAGGAAATGGAAGATTCCAGTTTCTTGAGGTATAGGTTCAGAAAATTGGAAGTATCACTTCTGCTACGTTCTAGTGATGAATCGATCATAGAACCCATATCCAAGGATATGGTACTAGATATAATTTCTCTTTTTCCAAATTTTTTGAGTTGCCATAATCTACAAAACTATTAATGATAGTTTCATGCACAAGAAACTCCCCCAAGTGTCTGAGACATTTTCCATCCCCTCAAACCCCCATGAAATAAGTTCTCTAGAAAACCTTTCAGATTTGACACCTTTAGCTTTTTGTTGTTCCTTTATTTAAGTCTCACATATGAAATATATCTCTTTTTTATTGTGGAGGTGGTGATAACTACATACATATAGATGAATATAGCTAAACTAGGAAAATGTCACAAAATTGTAAATCAATGAAAAGTTGATATAAGATTTTCTCAAATATTATATCTTTCCTATATATAAAATTTTTAAATAGTATGAATAATTCTATGCTAAAACATTTTAAATTTTACATGAAGCAGATAAATCCTACAAATATACTATTTAGCAAGAGTGGGAAGAGAGTAACAAGTAGCTTAAAGGAAAGTCTGATTAGGTCTCTAAAAGTATAAAATTATGTTTCATCCTAAAATGCTAATGTTAGCTTCATTTTTAAAATATTACAAATAAAAGCTAAAGTGTCTGCATTAGCATATAAAAGAAAAAGTCTAGTTGTAAAAAAAAAACTCACCTGAATAGAAAGAACATTCAAAATAAATGAAACATTAAAGAATGTAAAATCCTTAGCAAGCTAGGAATAAACAGACCTTTCTTAATCTAGTACAGGGAAACCATTAGTACCCTGAGCAAATGTCACGCTTTATGAAAAATGTTGAAACATTTAATTTGTCTTCTTAAAAGAAGCTCCTTTAATGTTTTTTGCAAAATTGGTTTCAAAGGCTAGGAACTGTCTAAGCTGTCACTTGCTCATAAAGATATGCATCATTCCTTCAAATCCTTTTAACAAAAACAAACCTTTATTCAGCTAGATTATCATTTAGATTTGAAGAAATGCTACAAATATTCAAAGAAAAACAATAGTTTATGGAGTTCATAAACAGTTTACAAGAATTATTAAAGGAGAGTATCTTTTAAAATACAAGACAAACTTCGCAAACATGTGTAACTTACACAAAATTATAATAAATTTCTTTTTTTTATTCTTGGCTAAGAGAGATGGTACCAGGGTTACATTGCTTGCCTTATATATAGTCAATCCTTTTTCAATCTCCAATATCACATTTGGCCACCTGTGAACTACCAAAGTAATCCCTGAACACTGCTAGGTGTGCCACTCCCAAAAGTGTTTATTATTCTTTTTTAATCTTTATTTAGCACCATGATTACAAACATGGTTAGAGTTGGGTTTCAGTTATAAAAAAAAAAGAACTCCACCCCTTCAACAGTGCAACCTTGCCTCCATCTCTTTCCTCCCCAACCCCCTGCCTGTATTTGAGACAGGCATTCTATTTCTCTCACTATCATTGTCATGATAGTTATTAATGTAGTTATTTCTCTAACTGAACTCACTTTCCTTCAAATCGTAATGATAATTTAGCTGGATAGAGTATTCCTGATGCGATGTTCATTTGATTATTTTATTTGACTGTTTACATCTCACCAATCTTTTCTGACCTGCAGAGTCTTGTTTGATGTGTCTGCTGTGATTTTTACAAAAAATTTCTTTGTATGTAAGTTCCATTTTTATCTTGGTGCTTCCAAGATTTTTGTTTTTGTATTCTGAATATAATTTGTCTTGGAATTTTTCTATTTGAGCAAATATTTTTCTGGGAACCCTCAGGCATCTTGAATCTGGATGCATATTATCTACTCTGGGAAATTTTTTTTTGTAATTTTTATTGTGACTAAAGTGAATTACGAATCTTTCAAGGTAATATTTAAGGTACAGAGTGACAATGAATCAGGGGCATTCCAACCACAATTGCTGTCCTCCCTCCACTTGTTTCCAGCATGCATCCCGTTATTTCCCTCCTTTGACCCCAGACTGCTAGTATAACTAGTCCCTTCTGTGTATAGTTTGTTGTAGATTGGATATTGAATCAAAGTTGTTGACTTTGGGTTTGGTGTTTAAGTCTGATCATTTTTTTATTTCTACTCAATGTTCATATGACTGTTTGATCCTAGTATCATCTATTTCCCCTCAATTTATGAGGCAGAACAAGATGATTCAAGTTATGTGGTTCTGTTTGTAAAAAAGGAAAAGGAAAAAAGAAAAAGAAAGAAAAAATAGGAGGAGTTTGTCTAGAGGTTATAAATATTGATTTAAAAGAAGAAAGGGAAAAAGAAAAACATAACAAAACACAAACAAAAACAAAAAAACAAACAAAAAATCAAAATCAGCAACTACAAAAATAGCACCACAGCAACAAAGACAACAACCAAACAATAAACACCACTAGAATGAAAAAGAAAAAATAGGAAGGAGGGCTGGTGTAGCAAGTTTTTGTGCTTCTCTCTCTCTCTCTCTCTCTCTCTCTCTCTCTCTCTCTCTCTCTCTTTTGCATAGGACAGTAAATATTGGGGAAATTAGAAAGGGAATTCCCTTGGTCTAAGAGATACAGGATTTCTCTGCCCTTAATGCATAATGTCATGGAAATAACTACAGGCTCTGTACACGCTCATTTTCACACCCCCGAGGTTTTTTATGGTGCCAGGAAGCATTCTGCTCAGTTGTGGATGATAAAATCAGGCCTCTGTAACTAGAGATCTTGATATTTGCACAGACCATAGGATGAAGACTAGGATAGAGTCTTTCTTTATTGTTCTGGAAGTTCTGTTCCATCACTGTTGTTGTAATAAGTCTTTTATAATGGGTGGTCTTGGTTTTTGCACAGATCCAAGGACAAAGCCTGAGATAGAGTCTTTACATTCTGTTTCCAGAAGTTCTGCTCCATCACAGTTATCAAAGTTAGAACTCTGAATTAGGGATCTTGGTTTTTGTACAGATCCTAGACTGAAGCCTAGGCTAGGGTCTTTCTTATTGGTTACTCTGGAAAATTCTTATCTCTTATTTTCCTGACTAGTCTTTCCTCATCAAATTTGCCTTCACAGACTCCAATGATTCTTATATTATTCCTCTTGAATTCCCCATTATTTTTCCTCTTGTTGTGCTATTTATCTATTTTCAGATATTTTCCAACTTCTATTGTTTCTAGAGGTTTTGGAGAAATCTTATCCTGGAGCGTACTAACTTTTTAAAAATCTTAGTTCTGTTATTATGTTACTAAGTAATGCCTTCTATTGACTTTTTATTTTCTCTATAAAACCCTTCATTTCTGTCATTTCTGATTATAGTTTTTCTTATTTCTGCTCTCAAAATTTCTTATATCTTACTTACTAATTGTTACATTTTTGAGGTCCTTAACTTGCTCATCACAATGTATCATATTTCTTTTTTTTTTTTTAATATAATTTTTATTTTGATCATAGTGGCTTACATATTGTTGACAATAATATTTTAGGTACATATTTACATAAAATCAGGGGGGATTCCCATCCCCAAATTGTCCTCCCTACTCCCCCGTTTCTGTCTTACCTCCCATTTCCTCTTCCCTCACCCCCAGGGCGGCTAGAATATGTGGTCCCCTCTGTCTCTAACCAACTACTTAGTAGTCTTGCATCAGTTTGGTCTTGATGCCTCCCTTATTTCCCCCTCTAAGTAGGGGCAGGGGTAGCTAGTTCAAGTTGCGTGGTTTTGCCTGAAAAAGAGAAAATAAATAAACCGGGGTAAGAGTTTAATACCCCGAAAATGGGCAGAATCCTTCTAGAGGTTCTCATCATCGATTTGGGAAATGAAGGAGAAAAAGAAGTTGAAACACTCCACCAGTACCAAAAGAAGTGTCAAATATCCAGTGAGGACTCCAGCTATAATGATAAGCACCACAAAAAAACAGATAAAAAATAAACCAAAACAAACTAAAAACAAACACAAACAAACAAAAAACACGCCGTGGTCTTGAAATAAGAAACATGGCGTAGCACATAACGAAAGAAAAGAAAGGAAGAGAAAGAAAAGAAAGAAAAAAAAAAAAAGAATAATTGGGGCCAACAATTTCAATAATCACATCCAAACTGAGGAATCGACCAAAATAGCTAGGTAAATAAAAATAATAATAACAATAATAAATGAAGGTAAGATATATATATATATATATATATATATATATATATATATATACATAACCAAGGTTTTGTGTTTTTTTGTATTTTTTTTTCCCTCCTGCCCTGGCACAGTAAATATTGGGGTCATTCGAAAAGGAATTCACTTGCCCTATAAGATATGGGGTTTCTCCGTCCTTGGAGTATACTGTCATGGAATCAGCTCTAGTCTTTGCTCAGGATCATTACTCTCCAGGTTGTGGGTTTTTTTTTTTTTTTTTTTTTTTTTTGGTGTGTGGAAAGCTTCTGCTCTGTCCAGTGTGATACCGTCAGAGCTCTGTGTTTAGCAGTCCCAGTATCTGTACATATCCTGAGGTGGGACTTATGGTGAAGTCAGTCTTTGTGAATCTGGAGGTTCTGTTACCTCAGTGCCATTTTAATCCATCTTCTGTGGTTGGTGATCTTGGTCTTTGCGCTGAACCTAGGAAGGCATCTAGGATAGCGTCTTTCTTTGTTCTTCCAGAAGCCCCTTTCCGTTACAATTGTCTCTGCCGGACCTTTGGGACTGGGGATCATGCTTATTGTGCAGGTCTTAGTTCAAACCCTAGACTAGGGCTTTTTTATTGGTCCCAAGATGTATACAGTCTGGTCGTGGTTCTAGTATCCAGTCATCTGTAAATCACGATCTTGGCTTTTGGACCTACCAAAGGGTGCCACGTCTTCTGGTTTTGTCTTGTCGTTAGCTGGTGAGGTAGGCTAAACTGCTCTAAGGTCAAGTTGTTCACATTTTCCTCATTGTCGAGATATCATGTTAGAGCTGGCCCTTGTTGTTGACCCTGCAGTAATAAGGCTGTCCCAGATGGAGATTGTTTCTTACAGCTGTTGTGAGGAGCTGTGCCGTTTCTATGTCTGGGATCCAGGGTTCAAGGCTGGTTGAATGGTATCTAATCACCTGAGGTCTAAGTTGATTCCACATGACATATTTTCAAGTTAGGAGATAACCCTGTATTGTAAACAACTATGAGTTCCTATCTCTAGTAGATAAGAGCTCTTTTTTTTTTTTTTTTTTTACTATGTAAGATTTCCCCTTTATTTAGTGTGCCTTTGCAGGGGGAAGTGGTGCTCCATTATATGTCGGAGTATTTGGGGTGGACAGAGTGAGTAACAGAGATAGGTCACATACCCAATTTCTTAAAGGTTACAGAGTTGGTAGAGCCTTTTATCCTCATTCATTGAGCTTGTTCAGGCTTTTACAGGGTTTCCATAGTGTGTCTACTCTGCTCTGAGTGTGAATATTTTTAGTTTGCCCCATGAGTGCTCTCTGAGGTAAATTAGAAGGATTATTACTTTTTTATTCCCTATTGGTCCTCAGTTACAGGATATATAAGTTTGTACAATTTAAAGTACAGTAAATATAGCAGCAGTGCAGTTCAGGGTACAAGAAGTGGGGACTAGTGGGGGTGTAGCATATGGATTTGGACCTGGAAAATTTAATGTGCAAGAAAAGGGTCTGAGATGTGGGTATGGGCCTAGAGAGATGACAAAGGTTAGATATGGAGGCTGCTGTGATCTAGGCAGAAATGAGGAGAATCTGCTTCTGGTTCCAAAATTCCAATGGAGATTTGATATCATTTCTCAGTGGGAAGAGTGGGAGACCAGATTTAAAGGTGGCACTACCTGGAAACCATAAACTTTAAGTAGTTAATAGTATGTTTAGTTTCATGGTAGTAGAAGAAGGGACACTCAAACCATTGCAAATGATTTTGTCAAATTAATACATTTGATAGCAGTGCCAGAAATTGGACTCCTGCCCAGATAGACTCTTGACACCTAGTAAGTTACTTAGAAAAGTGATATAGAAAATAATATATATAACATATCTATCACATCTGAACACTTACCATCAACCACATATTTTTCTGAGTAGACCTTGTACATCCCCTTATTGAAGGTCCACAGCAATATCATGAAATAGCTTGATATTATTATCCTAATTTTATAGAGAAAAAAATTCAGGTATAAAAGGGTTAAATTATTTGCCCAAGTTGTGTAGCCAGAACATAGTTGGGCTGGGATTCCAGCCCAGATCTGTCTAACAACACAGCCTACACTCTAAATCATTATTCTATGTTGGAATGGATAGAGATGAGCTTGTCAAAGATAAATAGACCAGGCCACAGGCCTGATCAGGGTCCAATGGTTTATTAAGCCTCATAGGAAGATATAAATACAAAACATTAGAACAGCTGTGATTTTCTTCTTTCAAAAAATTTTGGTTTGGTAAAGCAAGAAAAAAACAACAAATATTCATTGTTAAATACCTTTGTCAGGCATTATGTTAAGTGCTTTAATATGAATTGATTTCATGTAATTTTGTAAATAAACATTTGGTATTATTATTGTAACTCTACTGCATAAACGGGCACATCTAATCAGTTATTTAAAGTCTCATAGAGGATAAGTCAGGGGTCTTAAACTCAATTTACCTGGGGGATGCAGGAGGCAAAGTCGGGGTGACCCTTGAGTGCAAAGCCAATAGTAAGCCTTGAACATTGGGGGGGGGTTGTGACCCAAACAACTAAAACAAAACAAAACAAAAAAAGATTGCTCTAGGACAGGGCCACAAAATGTTGTACGGAGGGCCACAAACGGCCCGTGGGTCGCGAGTTTGAGACCACTGGGATAAGTGGAATAGATATTCTGTTATTCTAGCTCATGTATGACACCAAGCTCATAGTTTCAGACACTACCCATGAAACTTCAAGACTGTGTTCTAAAGGATAGCCCTAAAGTTGAGACCTATGGCCCCAGCATAGATGCAGTTTCCTAAGAGTTGAAAGAAGATGCAGGCTACTCTACATCCATTCAGAGTAAAGAAGCTCCTTTAATCAGACATCATCTCTACCTTGTTACTTCTCTTTATATTTATTTCATTTTGCCCATGCTCTCATAAATAGGCAAAAATATTGACTTTTAGAGTCATAAGATAGTCTGAGCAAAGCTATCTTTAATTATTTTTCTCTATATTCCATTTTAATTAATAGCTAACAAAGAGAGATTCAAACAATTGACTTCCTGGTGACACTGAACAATTGTGTTCTTAGCTCTTTCCATAAGTGTATTCATGACCTAAGTGCAGATGAATATAAATAAATCACCTCTCTATTTACTTCCCATTTTGCCACCAACTACACAAGCAGCCTTCTGACCCTCCCAAGATACTTATTTCAAAGCCAGTTTCCATCTTGGCTCAATCAAGCAAAAATTTGTGAGCAATTAACCCACCGTTAACTGCAATAATAACTAGTTGTTCAAAAAAGAGAAAAGTGGGGACAAAGGGAGACTTATATTTCACATGTCTATTGGCCACTTGAATGCTTCTTGGAAGCATATCTCCAAAGTAGATTGTAGCATGTGCTAGATTCTCAATTCTCATAATCTGTTTAATTGTAGTCCCTCTCTGCTTGGAGGAACACAAAGTCTCTAATATTGAGAGCTTTAGCTTATCTCTTTGAAGCCAGATAGAGTCCTAATTTAGACTTCCAAAATGGGATTCCAGGGGCTGGGAAGGTGGCGCTAGAGGTAAGGTGTCTGCCTTGCAAGTGCTAGCGTAGGATGGACCGCGGTTCAATCCCCTGGCGTCCCATATGGTCCCCCCAAGCCAGGGGCGATTTCTGAGCGCATAGCCAGGAGTAACCCCTGAGCGTCAATTGGGTGTGGCCCAAAAACAAAAACAAACAAAAAAAATGGGATTCCAATGTTACATTTGATTGAATTACACTAATACCTTCACCATTTCCCAACGCAGACTTAACTGAATTTAGTATATTTCTACTCAAATGCTTCCTTCCAAAATGGCTCTCTTCCCCAGTCTGTCCAACTTCCACTGGCCATTCAAAGACATCAAGAACTCTATCATCCAAAGGAATCACAGCAACTCCGTCTTTTTTTTTTTTTGAGCCACACTTAGTGGTACTCTAGGGCCACCACCCCTTGCTTTCAGTTCAGAGGTCACTTCTGACAATATGTAGTACTATGGAAGATGCTAGGGTTGACAGCACACAAAGATAATCTTTGTAGTATTTCTCTGGCCAACTTTATTATTCTTAATCTTGGTAGTTATAGGAGCTTTGGAGGAGAACTACCACATTCTAGTTGATGTCATCATCTATTATGTTTTTTTGGTAAAAAAAAATGATCCTGTAAGCACAAATTTCTAGTCCAGCAATAACCACAGATGCATTGTTTATATACGGTCCTTCTGTGGGAACATCTCGTAACTGTCTTCAGGAACTTGGTATGCTCTTGACCTTGCCTCTAAAAATCTAAGGCACCTAATAGGAAAACTCTTATTTTTTATTTTCTGGTTTGGCACCTGTCAATGTTATAATTGGGTACCTATCTCAAGAGCAGTAGAGTTCATCTTGACCCACCATCTATTCACAGTGCCTGTGACACAGATCATTAAATACAGCACAACCTACTCTCTCTGGGCTCATTATGTCAGAAAGTCCCCAGTGCTTTTTCTAATGGGTAAAATCCTAAGACTGGGAGTTCAGACATTGCTTATTATCAATTATCTAAAATGTATTATTAGCCTGGGTTCTTTCAAAGTTAGTATACTGTCCCTTAAGTAAGAAAAAATACAGACTCCAGTCTTGCAAAAATTATGAGAACTTGAAAATTAAAAAATTTAAAAGAGCTACATGAAAAATCAAGCAGAATATTTTGTAGAGATGAACAACCTAAGCTACTTATGTAGACCTGATTGCAACCTGATTCAAATAAGCAAATAGAAAAATATGTTTACAAGACAACTAGAAATGTATACACATATAAATGCTTTTTAAAGACCTTAATTTATATGTAACAATATTGGGTGCTTTGAAACATTTTTAGACACAGAATAATATTTATAGAAGAAATTATATAATATCTCCTTTGTTTCAAAATAATACAATAAAGGATAACCTCTGCATTCCTATTCAATATTATGTTGGTGGTGCTTATTAAAGAAGCCCCCCAGAACTGAAAATTTATTTGTTAACATGTTGGTTCTTTCTACTTTGACCTTTCAAAATGACTACAATAAGACTCTTGCATATTTATAGAGATAAACAAAATATTTTGAACTTTCTGCAGCACATGATTGATTCCCTGAGCTTCACTGACTGCAGCCCTAGAGACCCCCAAGCATGGCTAAGTGAGATCCCAGAAGCCCCCAGAGCAACTGGAATGGCCTGGGTATCCTTGGAACTGCAGAGTCCACACACCACAATATCTGAAGACTTTGGGCTGAATGGTAGGCCCAGTTGACCTACCATCACAGTGGGGATCTCAGACTTCCTAAAAATATTGCTTGGGAAGCCCTTGAAATAAAAACAAAGAGGAGGCAAGAAGGACAGTCCAGCAGGTAGTATATTTCCCTGGCACACAGCTGACCCAATTTCAGTCCTTAGTACTCCATATGGTCCCCCAAGAACCACTAGGAGTAATTCCTGAGCAGAGTCCAAAGTAACCCCTGAGTATCACCAGGTGTGATGCAAAAACTAAAAATAAAATGTATGTAAATAATACAATTTAAAAAAAAAACAATTTTTCAGAAGAGCACAATGATATGACTTATGCTACACACTCTCAAATCTTTATATAAAGCACAGTAATGAAGGGATATGTTGACGTGTTAGGCTGGGAAAAGATAAATAGAAATGAACAAAGTTCATAAACCAACCTATGCATACATGGTCAAATAATTTTTAACAAAAGTACAAAGGTAGGAGCTGGTGTAATAGCACAGCAGGTAGGTTGTTTTCCTTGCACATGGCTGACTTAGGTTTGATCCCTGACATCCTATTGGTCCCCCAAGCCTGTCAGAAGTAATTTCTAAGCAAAAGCCAGGAATATTCCCTCAGAGCCTTAAGCAAACAAACAAAAAAGTCCAGAGGAAATCCAATGAAGTATAATTTTTCACCAAATGATGCTGGAGCAATATACAAAAAAAGTCAACTCTAAGTACACACATTGCACAAAATCAACTCAAAATGGACCTCATAAATCAGGAGTTCATTAAAATATTCTTAAATAGGACAATTTTCTGGGGGTTAGTAAATGGTTCTTAAATTTGACACTGATAATATGATTCATAAGAGAAACAATGGGTAAATTGGCCAAAGGCATAACCTTTTTGTGCATTCTCTCATCATCACAGCATAATCTAAAACAAATATAGATGAATTTTGCTTGAGTCCTCATAAAATAGAAACAAAGACAGCTCTCAGATGGGAAATGGAGGTAGGCACTACTTCCTAAGGAGAGAAACCTCACACAACAAGCTACACTCCAAAGGTGAACTTGAATGCATGACTCCTACTCTAGGATGTCTACTCTAGATGTCTCAGGTAGTGAACAATGCTCTTAGAAATAGGGAAGGAAGCATGGAAGGGAATAAAGTGATATACATGGCAGTCCTTCATCAACAATGGTATAAACCACAGTGTCAAAAGGGAAAAAAGAAAGAAGGAAAGAAAGAAAGAAAGAAAGAAAGAAAGAAAGAAAGAAAGAAAGAAAGAAAGAAAGAAAGAAAGAAAGAAAGAAAGAAAGAAAGAAAGAAAGAAAGAAAGAAAGAAAGAAAGAAAGAAAGAAAGAAAGAAAGAAAGAAAGAAAGAAAGAAAGAAAGAATGAATGTATCTTTAGAACAATAACAATACTAATAATTAACAATCTTAAAATGATACTTGAGCAAAAAAGAGTCAAAATATGAAAAGGGCCAGAGCGATAGTACAGTGGGTAAGGCATTTGCCTTGCACACAGCCAACCTAGGTTTGATCTCCAGCATCCTATAGGGTTCCCCAAGCCTGCCAGGAGTAATTTCTGAGCTCAGATCCAGGAGTAATCTCTGAGCACTGCTGGGTGTGGCCTCAAAACAAACAAACAAAAAAAAAACTAGAATAGAATTGGTGGCAAATAGAAAAAAAAATCATCCAAATAGAAGTAATGGAAGAACTGATCAACACAGTTGAGTTGGTGAGCAGTAGGGTTGCAGGGTGATTCTTGTGGGGAGAAAGGGAGGTATAGCAGTAATGGTTGCAGTGTTGGAATTCTGTGCATGGAAAACCATTATTAAGGGTACTGTAAACCACAGAAACTCAAGCAATAAAAATCATTGTAAATATATTAAGAAGTCACAATCAGTGACAGGCATTATCTCAGTTGCCTCTCACAATTTTACTCAATGTCATTTCAGATCTCTTTTTAGAAAAAATCCTAGAGTAAAATGCTAGTTGAGCTCTGACAATCACAGGCTAATAGCATAGCAGTGAGAGATGGAGACTGAATGCCATTTGCATAATCTAACCAAGCAAAAATAGGTCATTGCAGCCTACATTTGTCCTTGAAGTCTGCCTCCCCACCCTTACACACATCCATACAAGTCATTCAGCCAGAAACTGATCTGTGACCACAAGACAGTAGAAGTACTACCAGGTTCCTGGTTGACACCTAGTCCTTCTCAATATTAATACACATGCCTCATCTCACTGAGAATCCTTAAGCTCAGGTCACCCTCTAATAGCTTTGTGCTGTAATTTCTCTCCAGCACTCACAACCCTGAATTCCTGATCAACACTTCCCAGCCATTTGGAACATAATGATTGACCCCACAGGCCTACTCGACTTGGCATAGGACTTTCATTGGCATTTTTAATTGGTCACCATCAGGCCTGCTCAGTCATGATAACAAGTATATCCAGACACTCATCATATTGAACATTGGGAATAAATGGGCCTGAACAATTTTAGACCTACAATTCAGGTCTCTTACAACCCTGTGCCAACCACTCATAATGTGGCACCAAGGACATTTATTCAGGTCTGCTTAATATTGATTGCAGTTGCTACCAAATGCTAGCTAATGCAATCCCATGGTAGCTACAAAAGTTAACTTAGAGAACCAGAGAGATAGCATGGAAGTAGGGCGTTTGCCTTTCAAGCAGAAGGCATGGTGGTTCGAATCCCGGCATCCCATATGGTCCCTTGAGCCTGCCAGGAGCGATTTCTGAGCTTGGAGCCAGGAGTAACCCCTGAAGCACTGTTGGGTGTGACCCTCCCCCCAAAAAACACATCCCAAAAAGTCAACTTAAACAAAAAAATTATCTATTGGGTAGTTAGGATCATTAACTCCAGTTACTTTCTAGCATCCTGGATACCATAACCACTGCCAGGTACCATCAACTATGAACTTTAAGTCAGAGTTCAGAGCTATAAGACTTTGATGCTGTAGTTGCTATAGAATATCTATGGCAGCAAATTTCTAAAGGTCATGTAGCTCAACAAATTGTAAGTCAAATGTTCTGGAATTGGTGATAATGAACCCATGTTGGCCATCAAAAAAAAAAGTTCTAACTAAGACCATTACCCATAGTCTTTATCCATAGCTCCATAGCACCAGGTATAACAAAGAAATGGAAGAAATGACTCACATTTAGTTGATAAAAGAAAAAAAGCACATGAAGAACCCCAAGCACATCAGAGGTTTCTAAACACATTAATTAAAACTTTAAAGCAACAATCTTAAGACTGCTCATTGAAATGAGATAACCAATGGAAGAAAACGGCAACAAGACAGTTAAATTGTGAGAGTCTGAGAAAATTCAGGCAGAAATAATTGAGCATGCATTAGCTGAAAATACAATAGAGGAAAGGGCTCAGCAACAGAATTTAGAAGCTGAATATCACACCAGTGAGTTCAAGGACTAGGGAGAAGAAACAGAATGGGTTAGAGTGAAACCACAAAGGGCTAAGTGGGCTAGAGTGCATACTTTGCACTCTAGGAGATCCAGGTTTGACCCATAGATCTATACAAACTCCAAACAGGAGTGATTTCTGAGCACTGAATTAGGAGTAGTTCCTTCAAGAGCACTTGTATATGTATCTCTCAAAAAATAAAGCAAAACACGTCAAACTCAAAAGTAAAAATAAGGAAAAATAATTTGCCTAATGAATAAAACAAAATATTTATGCCAGCATCAAACATAGTATTTATAACACTAATTGAAGGAGAGAAAAGAAAGGTAAAATTGATGCTCACTTTGGCAGCATATATACTACTATTGTAATGCTTCACATGCCCCCTGCACATGGATGCTACTTAAATTTGTGAAGCATTCCATAATTTTCTATTTAAAAAAGAAAGGGAAAATTGTTTGATTGAAGACATAATAGTCAATGATTTACCCAATCTGAAATAAGAGACACTTATCTAACTAAAGGAAGCGCCAAGAGTTCCAAACAAATAACCACAAATAGATGAATCGCAAATACACTGTAATTGAAATGACAAAAGCTGGAGATAAAGAGAGTCCTAAAATCAGTAAAAGAAATTATACACTGACATATTAGGGATTTCTTAAAACTAGCAATATGTCAAATAAAACTACAACCAGAGAAGTACTATTTACAATAGCCAGAATCTGGGGAAAACGCAAGTGTCTGACAACAGATAAGTGGCTAAAAAAAAAAAAAAAAAAAAAAAAAACCTGTGTTACATCTACACAATGGAATACTATGCAGCCATTAGGAAAAATGAAGTCATTAAACTTGCCTATACATGGATGAACATGGAGATTATTATGCTGAGTGAAATTAGTCAGAGAGAGATAGACATAGATTAGTGTCACTCATTCATGGAATATAAGAAAATGAAAAGACAGCATCTTAATAATATTCAGAGACAATAAAGATGAGGACCAGGAGTATGAGCCCGTGATATGAAGCTTGCTACAAAGAGTGGTGAGTGCAGTTAGAGCACTAACTACACTGACAACTACCAAGACAATGATAGTTTAAACTCTAGACAAAAACTGGGTGCTGAAAGGAGATAAAGTGATATGCATGGCACCGCTTCATTGATAATAGTGCAAACCGCAATGTTAGAAAGGAAAGAAAGAGATAGAGAGAGAGGGACCGGAGATATAGCATGGAGGTAAGGTGTTTGCCTTTCATGCAGGAGGTCATCGGTTCGAATCCCGGCTTCCCATATGATCCCCCGTGCCTGCCAGGAGCAATTTCTGAGCCTGGAGCCAGGAAAAACCCCTGAGCACTGTGGGTGTCACACACACACACACACACACACACACACACACACACACACAGAGAGAGAGAGAGAGAAAGAGAGAGAGAGAGAGAAGCAGAATGCTTGTCCCAGATACTGGCAGGGGGGGAGGAAAATGAGAGACATTGGTGGCAGGAAAGTTGCACTGGTAAAAGGTGATGTACATTCTATGATTGAAACCCTACTATGAACATTTCTGTAACCATGGTGCTTTAATAAAGACATTATTTAAAACAAAACCTACAGTCAGAGGGAATCATATATTGTATGTTGAATGAAAAGATTTGAAGACCATGTTTTATTCAGCCAGCTCCACACACTTGCTCTTTTCTTGAAAGAGATGTATACCAAGCCATGGAAAATAATGGATAGGATACACTGACCACACAGCTGAAAATGGCAATCTCAGAAGGACAAAGGTGCCAAGTTCCTGCCCTGCCAAATCCATGAGAACTGCACACACCACCCATAATTGATGCTTTGCCAATGGCTTCACCACTCAGCTATGGCTCTCTGCAGACATACCAACCTGACCAAAACTCCAGGTATGGCAGTATTTGGGCTATCACCATAAATTTTTGAATGCATGTGAGCACCCCTCTCTCCATCTTCTTGTACTTCTGGAAATTCTGGAAAACATGCCCCCAAAATACAGTATCAACAATAGTGGGTGAAATTATGCATCCCTGCAACAACTCCAATTTTTAAATACTATTATTCTTGTAGGAACACACTAATTTAGACAACAATGTATGTTTGAAGCCACCTAATGTTCACAAACAAAACAAGTAACAAAATGAATAGCAAAAATAGCTTAATAAACCTTCTGACAAGAACTTAATGATATCATTGCAAGATATAATAATTTTTACAAATTTGCTTGTGACTATGATCTTTTTTTATTTCTTTTCTTTTTTTAATGATGTCACTCCCATTTACCTGGAAGCAAATGTACTATGATCAACTATGCCAACTATGTGATACACAGCCTTAAATTAAAGTAATTTATATTAAAAAAATTTCCTATCAAGATTACTCTAAGTATGACATCACTAACTTGAACAGAATGATAGAAACATTTCAGACAGAATACTATTAAAGAAACTCATGACTACTGAAACAGATCTGCAAAAAATACCAAATGGTGCTAAATAAAACGCAAAGACAATCCACTTGGAAGTAGTAAGATACTTAGAAAACATACAATGTGAAATAGGACAAAAACTGAAGAAATATATAAATAGCAGTCCAATAATGGAGACCTTACACTGCTCTATCACCAATTGATAAATCAATTACATCAAAATTCAGCAAGGAAATAGTGAATTTGAAGAGAAAACTATAACAGAGGGGTTTAGTCTATACATATAGGGTTTTTAACACTCCAAAATAATACATACTTTTCTCCAATGCATATGAGACCCTCTCCAAGATAGATTACACACTGGGCATAAAGCATATCTCCATAATATGAAGAGAATAGAAATCATATTAACTATCTTCTTAGATTATGATGTATTGAAAACAGAAGTTAACCAGAAACAGAAACAGAAATAACCCAAACACCTAGAAATTAAATGGCTGACGACTTAATAGGTAGTGAATCAGAAAGGAAATAGAGTCGAATGCAGTCACCATGTTCTATCTGAATCAGATCCATTGACTCATTCTTTTCTGGAATGAGATGTAAACCAAGCTGTGAAAGATCATGGATACACAGGCCACATGGCAGAAAGCTAGCTATCCCAGGAGGAGAGGGTGGGCCAAGCCCTTGCCCTGCTGAAGCCTTGCCTGCTGTCTCCATTACTCAGAGTCACCATTTTCTCACTGTCCCTGCCTCATCACCCTTTTGGAGACACCAATTTGAGCAAACTTCAGGTATGCCAGTCTTTAAGATAATATCACTAGGGCTTTTGGGAGCAAGTGCATGAATTCTCCCCTCCCCCATATCTTCCTTCTATCAGGAGGCCTGACAGCTGAGTACATGCCCCTAAATGCATTACTGATACTTGCAATATCAGTAATAGTGCTTTGAATTTCCGAGCAACTTTATTTGTTTGATGCTGTCATCTCCATAGGAATAGACTAATTTAACAGAATGGTCAATTAACAACAAGAGCTTACTAAACCTTCTACTATTGTATTAATGACTTCATTGGAGATACAAATTTTCACGAACTTGCTTGCTACTTTGTGTTTTAGTTTTAACTTTATTTCTTCTTTTCCCTTTTCTTTTTTCTCTCTTTTTCAATAACTTTGCTTTTACTTAACTGTAAATTACGATATTATGACCAAGTATGTTAACTATGTGATGCATTTTCTTTAAATAAAGTAAAAATAAAAAAGAAGCACTTCAGTAGTCAAAGATAAAGTCACAACTGTCACTGCTGGATGTAGTATCTTCCTCAAATTCTCTCCAGGGCCAGCATGTGAGTAGAACTCAGAGAGTCAGTATGGGAGTGCAACCTCAGAGAGCCAGCATATGTGTGCAAGCTCAAAGAGCCAAAATTAATGTGCAACCTCAGAGAATCAGCATGTGTGTGCAACCTCATAAACTGAGCACATGTGAACAACTACAGGGAGCCAGCATTCATGTGCAGCATTAGAGAGCCAGCATATGTGTGCAAGCTCAGAGATGCAACATGTTTGTGCCACCTGGTTGATCCCAACAGCAGTCTCCACTAAAAGGGAATTATTAATGTAAAAGTAATTTTATATTTTAGCATGTGTTGTATAAGCACAATGAAGTAAATTATTTTGTGCCTTCTGGGAGGCAGGCTTAGGGGTGAAAGGGAAACTGAAAACTGGTAGAACAGGGCCACATTGGTTGTAGAAATGTTGAATACCTAAAACAACTGTATTGTGAACAACATTTATAATGTTGTTCATCATAATGTTTAAATAATTTTGAAAGTTTTTAAAAAGAAAGGAAATAGGGGCCGGGCGGTGGCGCTGAAGGTAAGGAGCCTGCGCTAGCCTTGGACGGACCGCGGTTCGATCCCCGGGTGTCCCATATGGTCCCCCAAGCCAGGAGCAACTTCTGAGCACATAGCCAGGAGTAACCCCTGAGCGTTACCGGGTGTGGCCCAAAAACCCAAAAAAAAAAAAAAAAAGAAAGGAAATATAAAAATTCCTAGGAGGGAGATCGAGAGAAAGAATGAGGGCACAAGCTCCCGGAATTTGCAATGCCTTTTTGGAAGAAAATATGGACATTCCTCAAAAAACTAGGAAACGACTCAGCAATTCCTCTCCTGGGAATATACCCCCAAGAACCCAAAAACAATGCAAAAAAGACATCTGCACTCCTAGGTTCACTGTAGCGCTATTCAGGGTAGGCAAAATATGAAAACAACTTATGTCTAAAAACAACTGACTGGATAAAGAAGATGGATGGATAGATGATGGATGGATGGATAGATAGATAGATAGATAGATAGATAGATAGATAGATAGATAGATAGATAGATAGATAGATAGATAGATAGATAGATAGATAGATAGATAGATAGATAGATGATAGAAATACTATTATACATAAGAAATATAAAGGCATAAAATTTGCTTACACATGGATGGATCTGGAGAGTATCATGCTAACTGTAGTCAAGTCCACACTGACATCATCGTGTCCTTCTTAGAAATGAAGGGACAAAAGAGAAAAGAGCTGGAAGTTCCAGCTCACCTCAGGAAGCTCACCACAAAGAGTGATGAGTTTAGTTAGAGAAATAACTACATTTTGAACTGTCCTAATAATGAGAATGTATGAGGGAAATGGAGAGCCTGTTTAGAGTACAGGCGGGGGTCGGGTGGGGAGGAGGGAGACTTGGGACATTGGTGATGGGAATGTTGCACTGGCGATGGGTGGTGTTCTTTACATGACTGAAACCCAAACACAATCATGTATGTAATCAAGGTGTTTAAACAAAAAAAAAATGAAGGGACATGTTTCCCTTTCTGCATGAACTACAGCAGCCCAATGCCATCCCTGACACCCTCTTAAAGAAAGGCCCAGCACTGTGACTGAAATCATATAAGCAGCTATATCCTCTCATGTAAGATCAAACTATGGGGCTGAAAGCTCTGGACATTTCCTTCTAAAATAGAGTGAAGTTGTGTCCTCCTGCACCAGCCCCAACATTAAAAGTCCCAGCAGCTCCAGCCCACCACTGCCTCTTTCCAGCAGAAAAATGTTCCACTCAGCTACCATGTTCCAGAATAGTATAATATCCATGGCTACTTCCCAGGTAGTCTACTCCAGGCTGATACCACTGTGGCCTTCTCATAAAGAGGAGCAAACTTCCCTTTCTACATGAGCTACAATAGTCAAATGCCAACCCCAATATCTTCTGACAGAAAGGGCCAAGTTTCTTGACTTGGCCTTGTCAAATTTTCAAGCCACCTAATTTATTTAAAATATATAAATCTGCCTCTGGCCACACAACACTTTAATATCTTGTGTCAGCCAAAATCTGATGGGAAAATTATATGGTAATCTACCCACCTCAGTGAGCCTAACAAGTAGCATATAAGGCTCAACTAGCACCAAGCCAAAGCCTTAAACAGTCCTTAAATACTGATTTTATAAATACAATGAAGAGATATGACAGTAATTTTCAATTGACCTGCTTTGGTCTAAGATTTGATAATTCTAGTTGCCTTTGTGTTTTAAGAAGCTACATGAAGTAAATTTGTTTATGCCTACATGGAGGTAGGCTAAGATGTTGGGTAGGTGATTGAGGATACTGGTGAAGGAATGCTCACACTGATGGTGAGATTGGTGTTTGAACATCTAATGCCTGAAATGAATGTATTAGACCAACTTGGTAAGTCAGTGTAATAGCAAAAAATTAGAAAAGATAAGTAACCAAGGCTACAAAATGCCATCACCTGTGCCAGCATATTTTCAGGAACAAAGAAAAAACTCATTTTGTCCTCACCCTATTTATAAACCATGTTTGTAATCAATGTTTTACTGACTTATTTTTAACATTTTAATGCACATCTTTTCTTTTTTACAGCACAGTATAAAGTCTCCATTGTGATATAATCACAAATTAATTCTTATTTATTTAAATTTGGATAATTCCATTTGCTTTTGTGTTGTAACAAATTCTATCAATTAAACTTCTTTAAGCTTACAAGGGGCAGTCTGGGATGGTGGGTGAAAAACTGGGGTTTTTTTTGGAGTGAAGATCACACTGACAATGGGATTGGTGTTGCTCACTTTTTAAATAATATCTCTATTTAAGCACCATGGTTATAAACATGTTTGTAGTTGGGTTCCGGTTATAAAAAAAAAGAACACCACCCTTCACCAGTGCAACCTTCCCACCACCAATGCCCCATCTCCTTCCTCTCCCACCCCCTGCCTGTATTTGAGACAGGCATTCTATTTCTCTCACTCACTACCATTGTCATGATAGTTGTTACTGTACTTATTTCTCTAACTGAACTCTCTTTGTGGCAAGCTTCATACCATGGGCCAGTCCTTCCAGCCCTCATCTCTATTGTCTCTGGGTATTATTACCTTACTCTCTTTTATTTTTATTAAATCCCACAGGTGAGTGAGACTATTCTGTGTCTGTCTCTCTCCCTCTGACTTATTTCACTCAGCATAATAGTTTCCATGTCCATCCATATGTAGGAAAATTTCATTACTTCACCTCTCCTGATGGAAGCATAGTATTTCATTGTGTATATGTATCACAGTTTCTGCAGCCATTCTTCTGTTGAAGGGCATCTGGGTTGCTTCCAGATTCTGGCTATTGTAAATAGTGCTGCACTGAATATAGGTGTGGCCAAAAGGCACATGAAAAAAATGCTCCACATCACTAATCATCGGGGAGATGCAAATCAAAACAACAATGAGGTATCATTGCATGCCACAGAGACTGGTACACATCACAAAGAACAATCAGTGCTGGCAGGAATGTGGGGAGAAAGGAACTCTCATTCACTTCTGGTGGGAATGCCATCTAACCTTTCTGGAAAACAATATGGCAATTCCTCAAGAAACTGGAAATTGAGCTCCCATATGATCCAGCTATACCACACTAGGAACACAAAAACACAATACAGAAATGCCTTCTGAACACCTATATTCATTGCAGCACTATTTACAATATCCAGAATCTGGTGTTGGAACAGTTAATGCCTGAAACAACTGTGTCATCAACAACTTGGTAAAACAAGGTGTTATAAAAATATTTTTAAGTATGGAGAGAAAATTTTTAGGCTTGTATGGTCACTTGTCTTTACCTTATGTTATTAGAAGATATTCTATTAAAATAAAACTCTCATACACATGAATAAATATAAATGAGTCAGAGAAAAACAGACAGGAGAATGACCTCACTCATGAGCAGGGGAATAACTAAAGCCCAAAATAATATAAATGAAAAGCAGCAGAATTGATCTTTAGTAGGAATCTTGCCGCTGGGAACTAGGGATAAGTGGTATATGACAGGAGCCTAGAATTTTTTCCAGAATAAATAATAAGCTGGGTCTCAAAATAAGCATACATAAAGTCATGATGGTTAAAATCACATCGAATATATCTGTTCAGATCACAATGCTATGAAGGTAAATTAATCATTTTTTAAAAGGTGGAAGAAAACTCAAACATTTGGAGACTAAAGCAGCATGCTACTAGAAAATAACTGGATCAATGAGGAGGTTAAAAAGAAATTTCAAAAGTTGATTAAAGCAAATGAGAATGTAGACACAATCTAATAGAACATATTGAACACAGCAAAACAGTGCTGTTAATTGCAATAGATATCAAGAAAAGACTCAACAAACAATGTAATATCTTATCTTAAGAAATAGGGAAAAAAAACAAATGAACCCAAAGTCAGTAGAACTAAAAACTAAAGAATAGGGTGCATATAAACAAAATGGAAATCAAAAAGAGAATATTAGGAGCTGAAGAGATAGTACAAAGAAATAGCATGCAGGTACCCAACCCTTGTCTGAGCCTTGGCATCAAATACTTACCTAAGCATCAAAATGTACAGCTCTGGAGGTCCCCCAAGGATCAATGGGGTGGCCCTCATGGTCCCTACCACAGAAAGGAACAGGTATTGCATAATCGTGGGTCCTCAAACTTTTTAAACATTGGAGGGTCTGACTATAGTAAAAACAAAACTTATGAACGAATTCTTATGCACACTGCATATATCTTATTTTGCAATGAAGAAACAAAACAGATACAAATACAATATGTGGCCCGCGGGCCATAGTTTGAGGACCACTGGCTGGATTCTAGCATTAAACTGTTGGGTCTATTAGGCAAGAATAACAGGTAGTGGGCTTGTGCCCACTAAGCATCATTTGAGAACCCTTCATACAAAAGAAGACAATACAAAAGATTAAAGAAACCAATGACTGCACATCCACAGTTCCTGAGCCTTTGCTCATTGCCACAATATACTGGCTACTCATCAAATATCACACTGTATAGTTATGCTTCATAACACTGAGTGAAGATGGGAAATCAAGGAAAAGGCCAATTCCCAGCCTAATTACTCAAAGAGTCCACAAATATTCATCTTCAGCACAGGAGTACCACAAAAAATGAGAAAGATTTGAAGAAATACACCAACTTTATGAGTTCTAGCCCAAGAATGAAAGAAAGTGATGTTAGAACCCAGTTCACAAAACACGGGGAGGGAAAAAAGTTAAAACATAGTCAAAAAACTTTATGGTATTGGTCTCACTGTTACCTTTAATGATTCAATTCTATTGGCAAGGAAAATTAAAACAAAACAAAGAAATATGGATGTTCCTCAAAAAAATTAGAAATTTAGCTTCCATATGATCTAGCAATATCACTCCTGAGGATATACCCTAGGAAATCAAAAACACCATGCAGAAAAGCCCTCTACATTCCTATCTTCATTGCAGCACTATTTACAATAGCCAGAATATCAGGCAAATCAGGTGCTCAAAAACAGATGAATGGCTAAAGAAACGGTGGCATATCTACACAATGGAATGGTATGCGGCTATTAGGAAATTGAAGTCATAAAATTTGCTTATGCATGATGGATATGAAGGGTATTATACTGATTGAAATGAGTCACGAGGAGAACAATAGACAGAATGATCTCAATCATTTATGTGATATAAGGAAAATAAAGAAAAGAAAAGAAAAGATAGTATTGCAGTGGCACAATAGTAGGGTGTTTGCCTTGCACGCAGCTGACCTAGGATAGACCACGGTTTGATCCCCCAGCCTCCCATATGGTTCGCCAAAGCCAGGGGCAATTTCTGAGTGCAGAGCCAGGAGTAACCCCTAAGTATCATTGGGTGTGCCCCCCCCCCAAAAAAAAACACAAAACAAAACAAAAAGTATGGTATTAAAATCTAGAGACAATAGAAAAGAGGACCAGGAGAACCAGTCCATGGTAGGAAGCTTGCCAAAAAGAGCAATGAGTGCAGTTTGGGTAGAGAAGGTTTTCACTATAAAAATGATAATTGGAACTGATCACCCTGGACATACTATTTATACTCGAGTATAAACAGAGTTTTTGGCACAAAATTTATGCTGAATAACCCGAACTCACCTTATATTCAGGTCATACAGGTTATTTGATTCAGTGCATGCACTGAATCAAATGCACTTAGTCTCTGATCATCTGCCCTCTGCTGGAGGGGGCAGTGATTCAGCTCAGTCTACAAGTCCTGGCTGAGCTGAAGAGGTAAGTGGTGAACTGAACTGTGTACCACTGAACTATTTAACCCACAGTATTCTGCGCTTTGTATGAGATTGATAGCCGTGATGATACCTGCGAACTCAGTGATGATGACAATGTCTATGATGATACACTCACATCAGATACAGCTGAAGCTCTGTTGGACATACAGATGAGGAGGAGGAATCCAGTTTTGACGGATTTTAACCTTTGTGATTTAGTTTGATTACCTATTAACTACAGTTTTCTACACTTTATTTAAAGTTTTAAAGTTGTTGTTGCTAGTTTACAGTTTTTCTTTAGCAATAAATACAGAAAAACATTTAGCCTACGATTCCTCAATTACTGTAATTGTTTTGGGTATATTTTTATTTTTAAAATTTACCAGTGGCTGCTGCATTTTTCAGCTCAGCTTATACTTGAGTCACCAAGTTCCCAGTTTTAGGGTAAAATAAGGGGGATCGGCTTATACTCAGGTCGGCTTATACTTGAGTATATAAGGTAATTGGATGCTGAACGATAATAAAGTATGGTAATCCTTCATTAACAATGGTGCAAACCACAGTGTCAAAAAGGAAAATAGGGAGGGGGAGAGGGAGAGAGAAGTAAAAGGTCTGCCCAAGAGGCAGGTGGTAGAGGAGAGAGAAATTGTGGCATTTGTGGTGGAAAATGTACACTTGTGACAAATGGTATATATTTTATGACTAAAACGCAATCCTGAACAATTTTTTATATTTTATTTAAACACCTTGATTACATACATGATTTGTTTGGGTTTCAGTCATGTAAAGAACACCACCCATCACCAGTGCAACATTCCCATCACCAATGTCCCAAATCTCCCTACTCCCCACCCAACCCCCGCCTGTCTCTAGACAGGCTTTCTATTTCCCTCGTACATTCTCATTATTAGGATAGTTCAAAACATAGTTATTTCTCTAACTAAACTCATCCCTTTTTGTGGTGAGCTTCATGAGGTGAGCTGGAACTTCCAGCTCTTTTCTCTTTTGTGCCAGAAAATTATTATTGCAAGAATGTCTTTCATTTTTCTTAAAACCCACAGATGAGTGAGACCATTCTGCGTCTTTCTCTCTCTCTCTCTCTGACTTATTTCACTCAGCATAATAGATTCCATGTACATCCATGTATAGGAAAATTTCATGACTTTATCTTTCCTGACAGCTGCATAATATTCCATTGTGTATATGTACCACAGTTTCTTTAGTCATTCGTCTGTTGAAGGGTATCTTGGCTGTTTCCAGAGTCTTGCTATGGTAAATAGTGCTGCAATGAATATAGGTGTAAGGAAGGGGTTTTTGTATTGTATTTTTGTGTTCCGAGGGTATACTCCTAGGAGTGGTATAGCTGGATCGTATGGGAGCTCGGTTTCCAGTTTTTGGAGGAATCTCCATATCGCTTTCCATCAAGGTTGAACTAGACGGCATTCCCACCAGCAGTGGATAAGAGTTCCTTTCTCTCCTCATCCCCACCAACACTGTTTGTTCTCATTCTTTGTGATGTGTGCCAATCTCTGGGGTGTGAGGTGGTACCTCATAGTTGTTTTGATTTGCATCTCCCTGATGATTAGTGATGTGGAGCATTTTTTCATGTGTCTTTTGGCCATTTGTATTTCTTCTTTGTCCAAGTGTCTGTCCATTTCTTCTCCCCTTTTTTTGATGGGATTAGATTTTTTTTCTTGTAAAGTTCTGTCAGTGCCTTGCATATTTTGGAGATTATCCCCTTATCTGATGGGTATTGGGTGAATAGTTTCTCCCACTCAGTGGGTGGCTCTTGTATCCTGGGCGCTATTTCCTTTGATGTGCAGAAGCTTCTCAGCTTAATATATTCCCATCTGTCAACAATTTTGTAAACATGGTGTTTAAATAATTATAAAAACATATCAGAATTACAAAAAAATGCTGCATTGTGAAAAATCCACCTTTAAAACAAAAAGGCATTCTTTTACTAAATAGCAGAGTACGTTCAAACAGCATACTTTTTCTAACAGTAATTTTTTTGTCTTGAAGTCACACCCAGTAGTACTCAGGGCTTACTCCTGGCTCTGTGTTTGGGATAATTCCTGGTGGTACTCAGAGGGCCTTATAAAATACTAGGGATAAAACCTGGATTGACGATATGAAAGGTACATGCCCTATCTGCTGCACTATCTCTATGACCCCTATATACTATAATTTCTTGATCCATTCATCCATATTTGGATATTTATATTTTTTCCATATATTGGCTATTGTACTCAAAGAGTGGCAATTAACATAAATGTTCATATATCCTTTTAAACTATTGCTTTCCATAGAGGCTTAACATGATATTCCCACCAATAGTAGTTTCTTTCTCACCACAATACTGGCTGCTTTCCAGACTTTTGACACATGCCATTCTTACTTGTAGCCAAGGCTCTTCAGAGACAGGTCTGGACCCTATTGAGATGGCAGGGCAGACTAACATAGTCCCTGAAATGAGACACCCTGTAGGCCAAGATACCCCTCACCTGCTGTGGGAGAGGGAGATGAGCGCCTGTTAGAATGAACACCTGGCATGTCACAATGAAAGCCACCTCCTTTCGAGCCAATACTGGGAATGTCACAATGGAGCCCACTTTCGGTGCTTGCCCCGGTCACGTAGTTCACGTTCTGCCTAGTCACATAGATCCCGTTACCCCCTCACATAGGCCACCTCAGCAGACCTGACATGTCGCATTACAGCTGACCAGTAAGGACCTTCCTTTCTCTTTGCTCAATCTTCCCATGTAGATCAATCCTGTTGGCTGTATAACTGTTTAAATACTCCTCCATTGGTAATAGAGAAATCATCGCACTGCAGACACTCCAGGAGGTTTGTTACAGTTCACTCCCATCCTCTGTTTTCTACCCCACCCCAAACCAACCGGGGTGGAGTTGTGGACTCGCTCAGGATGGGACATCACCGGTATCTTTTACACTCACTGGTGTGGGGTATATCTCATTCCCATTTTGATTTGCATTTCTATAATCAAATGAACACTTTTTTTCATATGCCTGTTGGCCATCCATTTGTCTTCGAAATGCTAGTTCATTTTAAGAGATATATAAGGCATTAGCAAGACTCAGAAACAGCTAAAAATTTCACAAAAATAGGAGTAGGAGCTGGACAGTATATTCAGGGAAATGCAAATCAGTAAGATATCACTTTATACCCATATGAATAATCTATCAAAATCACAGAAACAAGTTGGCAGAATATCAAAAAAGTGATATTATTATCATTATCAGTTGATGGGTAAATAAACTCATTCAGCATCTTTGAAAAGCAGCATAGATATTTCTCAAAAAATTAAAAATATGGGATCTGAAAAGATAGTACAGCAAATAGGGTGCTTGGCCTGTACACAAACAATCTGGATTCAATTCCTAGCATCCCTGCATATCACCAGGAGTAATTCATGAGTGCACAGCTAGGACTAACCCCTGAGAACCTAGGGTGTGGCCAAAAGAAAGAATTAAAAATAGATATGCCATATGACCCAACTATTTCACAGACTTCCATTTATGGAACACAAAAGCACTAATTTGAAAAGATATATGCACATTTATATTCATTGAATTCATTTATTATAACCATGATCTGGAAACAATCTAAGTGTCCAACCACAAAGAAGCAAAGAATAAAATGGTGATGCATAGATGCACAATAGAATACTACTTACTTACAAAAGAAAAGTTGGATGTTGAGTCATCATGTTTGCACCAGACCAGCTCCATAGACTCACTCTTCCCAAAAGAGATCTAAGCCAAGCCGTGAAAAATCATGTATACACTGGTCACTCAGTCAAAAGCTGGCATCTCGGGAGAAGAAGGAGAACTGAGCCCCCGTCCTGCTGAAGACACATCTGCTGCATCTAACACTCAGAATCATCAATTTTCCTATGGCCCTGCCTCACCATTCATTTATGATATCACCAGAATTTTTTGGAGCAAGTGCGGCCACCCTGACACACCATATCTTCCTTCTTCCAGGAAGCATGGCAGCTGAAAGCATACCCCTTAAAGCTTCAAAGTAATAGCACTTTGAATTTCTGGACAACTTAATTTGTTTGCTGCTATTATTCCTATAGGAACACATCAATTTAGATGTCAATGTATAGCTGAAGTCCCTTAATGTTCAGAAACAAATAAAATAACAGAATGAACAGCTAACAAGGGCTTACTAAATCTGCCATTGTCTTGATGAGCATTGGAGATACAATAATTTTCAAAAATTTGCTTGCCACAGTACTTTTCCTTTATTTTTTCAAGTTTTCTTTCTTATCTTCCCTTTTTCTTTTTTCTTTTTTCTTTCTATCTTGAGTCATCTGGAAACAAATACATTTTGGTCAACTATGTCAACTCTGTGATGCATTTTCTTTAAAGTATAAACAAGAAAGGAGGAAATGTAAAAAATACCTTTTTACTAGAATATGGATGAATATCATGCTAAATCAAATATTTATAAAGAGAAAAATAAATACTATTTGGTGTCATTGATAGTTAACACATAAAGAAACAAAGCAATTGGACTCATCAATAAAATCAAACTCTTGAGGGCAGGTCAAGTTTCCAACCCTGCTGAAGCCATGCCAGCTGCACCCACAACCAGCTTCACCATTTAACCACTGATCTCTGCAGAGATGCCAAACAGACCAAAACTTCAGATATCCCGGTATTTGGAGTGACATCACCGGGACTGTTTGGAGTGAGAGTGAGCACCCTCCCTCCACTTTCTCATACTTCTAGAAGCAATGGAAGCTGAAACCACAACCCACAAAAGCCAAAATATTCAGCAACAAAGCTTGGAATTCCTGGACAGTGCAGTGGTATAGCAACACACCAATTGAAATGTCAACGAGGACTCAAATACACCTAATGTTCAGAAACAACAAAAAACCAACCAGCAACAAATCACTTAGCAAACTTTCTGACAATGATTTAATGACCTCATTGTGAGATACATTAATTTTCACAAATAATTTCATTGCCACTTACCTGTAAACAAGCAACATAAAATATATTATTTCATGCCTGCCAAGGGAGTCAGATTGGGAATGAGTGGAATACAGGAACAATGGTGGAGGAAATTTTACATTGGTGGTGAAATTTGTCTTGGAATAAATGTATTATGAACAAATATGTAATACATGGTATTTAAATAAAGTAATTTATAAAAATGACCTTATAAAGCTCAGGTTACTGAAAGGGGTTGGCGATAAGGGAGAGTAGAAGAGAAAGGTCCTACAGAATGTGGTAAAGGCTATTAGCAATCTGGGGATAGGAATGGTGTGGTAACTCTGTTTCTCTAAAACATAAACATTTGAGATCTTATAAACCAAGATTACTTCAATAAATTAATAAAAGCCTTGTTACTAGACACAAAATAATTAGAATAAAACATAGGTGATACACACTCTACGGCCTTAATCCAATTTAAAAATGAGTAGATGAAGAGATATCTCACCAAAGAATATATATATGCCAATGGTCAATAAGTACATAAAAAGATGCACTGCTTTTATTAATTAATATAAAGCAAGTCATATAGACATATTTCACTCTTAGTATAAATTCTTGAATTTTGAAAACATCAAAAGTGACACTTTTTCAAGATGTGAAGGAATTTTAAATGTCATGCATTGTTAATTTGAATGGTACGTAGTGACTGTGGAAACGTATTTGGCAGTTTCTCATAAAGCTTAAAATAGTTTACAATTAACGTATTATATCAGAGAGATAGTACAAATGGCTGGACACATGCTTTACATTCAGGAAGCCCAGGTTCAATCCCTGATACAACATTGTCCATATGAATACTGCTGGGAGCTGCCCTTGAGCACATAACAAATAATAGCCCCCAAACAGTGCTAGCGAAGCCCTAACACAAACCAGATATGTAAGTATTACAGTATCCAACAAATTCTCTTCTAAGTATGTGCCCCAAAGAATTGAAAGCAGGAAATCAAATCCATACTACACTGTAGATGAACACATGAAGCACACAAGCAGCTTCACCCCAAAACAGAATTCCTCTTTTCTTCAGCAATTCCTTTAGAGATCTAAGTACTTTTGTCTGTTAATTATGTTTGCCCTGCCCCCTTCAGGTGGACTGAGTCTCCTCAGTATAAGAAGTCAGTCTACTATCTCAGTCCATGAGGTTGAAATCCGTCTGACCCTATGCTTTTCTCTCTCAAGTCTATCTGGTTTTAATTAATCCTTGTGGTGCCCCTGCTTCAGACCCATTCATGAGGAATTGAATCATGACAAATGGACCCTTTACACTACACAATGCACACAACAATATTAATCACAATAGCCAAAGGGTGAAAACAACCCAATATTATTCAACTCTAAAACTGAATTAAGTGTGGATGCACTTATATGAATAACCTTTAAAATATATCTGAATGCTGTGAACGATATGTAAGCCACTATAATTAAAATAAAAATTATATTTAAAAAATATATCTGAATGAAATACACTAGGCATGGGGTAAAAATAAACGAAACATTTTTTGTAAAATATATTTAATAAGTAAATGTATAGGTTTCTATTTGGGTGGTGAAAACTTTTAGAAATGAATAGAGGTGGGGCCGGGTGGTGGCGCTAAAGGTAAGGTGACTGCCTTGCCTGCGCTAGCCTTGGATGGACCGTGGTTCGATCCCCCGGTGTCCCATATGGTCCCCCAAGCCAGGAGCAACTTCTGAGCACATAGCCAGGAGTAACCCCTGAGCGTTACCGGGTGTGGCCCAAAAACCAAAAAAAAAAAAAAAAAAAAAGAAATGAATAGAGGTGATGGTTGCCCCAAATCAAGGATATCATTAATGTCTTTAAATAATACTAATACAGACAAACATAGTCACTATGTTTGAACCAGGTGCACTCTTTTCTCAAATGAGATTTAAGCCAACCCATCAATGATCAGGAGTACATCATCCTACTGAGCTGGCCATCTGAGGAGTAGAGGAAAGGTCCATCCCTTCCCCTGCTAAAGTCATAACTGTTGCATTCATTATCCAGAATCACCATTTTTCCAGTGGCCTTCCCTCATCACTGATCCTCTATGATTCCTTTTGGGAACACCAATCTGATCAAACTTCAGGTATGCCAGTTTGAGGGGCTGATGTCACAAGGGCTTTTTGTAGCAAGCATGGACACCCTCCCCTCATACTTTTATATTCATACAGGAAGTCTGGCAGTTGTAACCATTTCCACAAATGCAGTCACCTTGTTCAAACCAGTCCAGCTCTATAGACTCACAAGATGAAAATCAAGCCATGGAAGAGCATGGGTATACTGGCCCATGAAACAGAAAGTTGGCCAATTCGGGAGGGAGGAGAAAACAGGCTAAGCCTCCAACCTGTCAAAGCCACACCTGCTGTCTCCATAACCCAGAATTATCATTTTTCCCAAAGGTCCTGCTTCATTTCCCCTCTACCAATTCTCAGGGACTCCAATCTGACCAAATTTCAGGTATGCCAGTTTGGGGACTGATATCACCAGGGCTTTTTGGATCAAGTGTGGGCACCCTCCTCCAGTATCTTCCTTCTTCTACATGTCCACATGTACTTCATTGGATCTATAGTAATCTTCACAAATGTGCTGACTACTATATTTTTCTTTCTTTTTTAACTTTCTTCTCTTCCTTTTTATTTTTTCTTTTTCTTTTTTCAATACCCTTGCTTTCACTTATTTGGAAACAAATGTATTATCATCCAACCATGTCAACTATATGGTGCATTTTCTTTAAATAATTTTTGGGCCATACCAAGCAGCACTCAAGAGTGTTTCCTGGCTCTGTGCTCAGAAATTATTCAAAGTATGCCCGGGGACACCGGGATAGAACCCAGGTTGGTTGCATGCAAGGCAAAAGCCCTCCCTGCTGTGTTATAACCCCAGCTCTTTAAATAAATTTTTAATTATACTAACATATATATCATATATATATATCATATATATTCTCCTACAAGAATAATAGTTACTTTATCTGTGCTGTTTATAACTAAAATGAGAAGCCATAGCACAAAGCACCCTTTTTTTTCTTTTGGACCAAAACCCGCAGTCTCAGAGGTTATTCCTGGCTCTGCACTCAAGAATTTCTCCTAGGGGCCGGAGAGATAGCATGGAAGTAGGGCGTTTACCTTGCATACATAAGGATGTTGGTTTGAATCCTGGCATCCCATATGGTCCCAAGCCTGCCAGGATCAATTTCTGAGGATAGAGCCAGGAGTAACCCCTGAGTGCTGCCAGTGACCCAAAAACCAAAAAAAAAAAAAAAAAGAATTTCTCCTAGGGACCATAGAGGATCCTGGCGATCAAAGCCAGGTCAGCCACATGCAAAGAAACACCCTATGTGTTGTATTATGACTCTGGCCTCAGAAGTAAAGTATCTTGATATGGGGTATGGCAGAGAGTGAAAAAACTTTGATCTGGCCTTTGCACAAGAACAGTGAAAATACTGTATGTTGGTGCGGTTTTTAATCCCAGATTCATTAAATGCTGCTAGTGGGTAAGATGCAACATCAATGACTCTACAAAAGATTCTGGAGACTCTCGAAAGAGAATGAACTCATCATTCATGTTAGACTAGGCCAGGTCTTCTCAATTATTTCCTGTCATGCCCCCATAGGAAGAAGAAAACATTTTTCGTGCCCCCGTTGACTGTAAATAGTATCTTTATTTTAAAAAAAACCTTAAGCCTACAAAATAAAAATATATAAAATAGGGCCTTCTTCCTAACTTGGGTGCGCTGGGAGCCTTGATAGGCCCCCAGACCTCCCCTCTTCTGCCCCCGGCCTCCAGGCCTTCTGGGGTGGCAGCCCAGGCGGCCAGACAAGGTGGATGTCGGGGGTCCCTCCTGGATGGGGTCCCAAGCTTTCCCTGCCCTTCCCTCAGCTCTAGTGTGGGAAGGGCACACTATTTGAGAAGCACTGGACTAGGCTGAGAATTCAGGGAGAGTATGTAACAAGGAATATATGTAGAGAGAGTTCATCTGTTTTTTGCCCAGGCTTACAATAGATGGAACCAAGAAGTAGATTTCAAATACAAAGTACTAAGGATACCCGTATGCAAGCTGGCAGAGAGCCCAAAGCCTAATGGGTTAGTATAATTGTAGAGTCAAAATAAAAGAAAGATCCATACCTCACACCTTACACAAAAGTCAACTCAAAATGGATTAAAGACCTTGAAATCAGACCCAAATCTATAAAGTTTATTGAGGAAAAAATAGGCAGAACACTTCAAGACCTATATATCCAAAAAAAGTCTTTGAAAATAGAATGTCAATGGCAAGAACTTTAGCATCAAACCTAAATAAATGCGACTACATCAAACTAAAAAGTTTCTGCATGGCAAAATAAACCCTGATTAAAACTAGAAGATAGTTAACAGAATGGGAAAAATTTTGCACATCAGATAAAGGGCTGATATCTATGATATACAAAGCACTCAGAAAGGTGAGCTCCAAAAAACCTAATAAAGCCATAGAAAAATGGGGAGAAGAAATGAACAGACACTTCTCTGAGAAAGACCGAAAGATGGCCAATAGACACATGAAAACATGCTCAGGATCACTCATCATTAGAGAAATCCAAATCAAGACAACAATGAGGTACCAACTTACACCAGTGAGGATAGCTCACATCAAAAATAATGGGTTCAATCTCTGTTGGTGGGGAGATGGTAAGAAAGGAACTCTCATCCACTGCTGGTGGGAATGCTGCCTGGTCCAACCTCTATGGAAAACAAGATGGAGAGTGCTCAGTAAACTCAGAATTGAGTAGCCATATGACCCAGCAATTGCACTCCTGGGTATCTATCTCCAAAATGAAAGGACATTTATCCCAAAGTATGTATGCACTCCACTATTTATTGCAGCACTCAGCACAATAGCCAAAATTTGGAATCAACTTCGATGTCCAAAAACAGATGAGTGGATCAAGAAGATGCGGTACTTATAAACAATGAAATGTTACATAGTAGTCAGAAACAATACAATCATGGATTTCACAGCAACATGGATGGATCTTGAAAACATTATGTTAAACAAATTAAGTCGGAAGAACAATGAATACAGAATGATAGCACTTATCTGAGGTATTTAGAATATATACCATATATACATATAATACTCCATGAAAAATCACAATGATCTAAAGGACAGAAACTCCAAACATCATAGGTGTCAACATATAGTGAGGAGAAGTCTCAAATCAAGTGGAAGAGGGGCAATGCAAAGCCTTGACTATCCATTGTACCATAAAGATACCAGCAACAACGGAAACAGCGGTTTAGAGTGAATAGGTAAGCAATCACCCTCTAAATACAAAGGCCTATAATAATATATTCTAATGTATTTGTCCACAGAACCAGGTGCAAAATATGACAGGAAGCCAGGGACTCCCACTGCAGTGATTACTAGCAATATATTCTAATGCCTTAATTTTAGCAGGCACAAAATAACCTTTCAGCTTCTTTGTCCACAGTAATTCTAGGAAACATAGGGTGGACACCCTAATTTTACACCTCAGTGCTCAATCATACTACATACCATATACAGTGCTCATTATGACAATGTCTTGATAGAATATTCCAATTTACCCATCTCCTTTTGTTTTATGTCTTCTATTAGAACCTAAAGCATATGATCATTCAGATCACCGAAACAGTCAATGACACACCAGACTTATGTTACAGGCCCCACTCATTGAATAGGTTTTTGCAAACTACCATCTCCTTCTTTTCTCTTTTCTCTTTTTTTTCTCTTCATACTTCTTTTCTTATCTCCTTTCTTCTTCCTCATCAATTCAATATATCTTAAATAAAACCTACAATGGCAGTTTCTCTTTAGTAAAGGAACCTCAATGCATAAGATGTGGCAGACACACTAGGGGTAAGGTGTCTGCCTTGCAAGTGCTAGCAAAGAAAGGACCGCGGTTCAATCCCTTGGCATCCCATATGGTCCCCCCAAGCCAGGGGCAATTTCTGAGTGCTTAGCCAGGAGTAACCCCTGAGCATCAAATGGGTGTGGCCCCCCCAAAAAATAAGATGTGGCAGGCAATACTTCATAGGGTAGCCACCTCTTATTGTCCCCTCTACCATATTACTTAGTACTCTAAATGTGAAAACTATCCTTATCCTAATATGCTCCAGCCACTATCTAACCCTGAATCCTTCACTTAACATAGCCCATCCCCATCATTGATGAAGTGCCTAGAAATTGGAAAATCTTTCAACTCCAACACACTTGGACCAATTAATTTTTAACTTATTTTTACTGTATTCACTTGTTTTTCTTTTTCTTTTTTTCTTTTTTTTTTTTTTTTGGTTTTTGGGCCACACCCGGCAGTGCTCAGGGGTTACTCCTGGTTGTCTGCTCAGAAATAGCTCCTGGCAGGCACGGGGGACCATATGGGACACCAGGATTCGAACCAACCACCTTTGGTCCTGGATCGGCTGCTTGCAAGGCAAACGCCGCTGTGCTATCTCTCCGGGCCCTACTTGTTTTTCTTTTCCCTTCTCTCTTATCTTCTGTTTTCCTGTTCTTTGTCTCCTCATCTGTATCTTAGCTAATTATTTATCTTCTTAATTCAAGTATTTCTTAAAAGCTTAGACCCATTATATGAGGTTAAGGCCTCTATCAACAACTTACGAACCCATCTCTAATATCTGCCTATATGTGGGCATGAGTTTATAGACAGAGACTCCTCTCTGATTGCCAAACCTAAACTGTAACCATGCCTACAGTGCATATAGTCCCTCTTATATATTATTCCTCTTCCCCTTTCAGGCATCCTTCCATCCTTTCATCCCCCAATTCTGAGCCATTATCCCTTCTCATTTAACCCACTTTACCCTCACTTTTTAATACATTAGGTACCAAAACTGATCTCCTGCCCCAATAAACCACCACTCAGCTCCCAAGTGAAAGGACACCCTCTCAGTCCAAAACAACCAACACTCCTGCTGACTCATTCTATGTGGCCCTTCTCCTCATCCATCCCCCAAATGTGGACTGTCACATACTACTGGACTCAGCTCCAGAAGAACCTCCCAGCTCAAGGACACTACTTCATTCATTACTGCTGAAAATCATTTCTCAAACTCAACAGGACCACGGTGTGGGATGAAAATGTGCCCTGCAATATTCCCCAAAGCATTGTACAGATTTAATGAAATCCCTCTAAAGATACCCATGACATTCTTCAAAGAAGTGGATCAGGCACTTTTGAAATTCATTTGGAACAATAAACACCATAGAATACCTAAAGCAATCATTGAAAAAAGAATATGGGAGGAATTACTTTGCCCAACTTTAAACTGTACTACAAAGCAATAGTTATCAAAACAACATGGTATTAGAATAAAGACAGGCCCTCAGATCAGTGGAATAGGCTTGAATACTCAGAGAATGTTCCCCAGACATATAATTACCTAATTTTTGAAAAAGGAGCAAGAAATCCTAAATGGAACAAAGAAAGCCTCTCAACAAGTGGTGTTGGCACACCTGGCTATCCACTTGCAAAGAATTGAACTTAGACCCCCAGGTAACATCATGTACAAAGGTAAAATCCAAATGGATGAAAGACCTCAATATCAGACCAGAAACTATAAGATATATAGAACAACACATAGGTAAAACACTCCAGGACATTGAGACTAAAGGCATCTTCAAAGTGGAAACTGCACTCTCCAAGCAAGTGAAAGCAGAGATTAACAGATGGGAATATATTAAACTGAGAAGCTTCTGCACCTCAAAAGAAATAGCGCCCAGGATACAAGCATCTCCAAGAGCCACCCACTGAGTGGGAGAAACTATTCACCCAATACCCATCAGATAAGGGGATAATCTCCAAAATATAAAATACCCTGACAGAACTTTACAAGAAAAAAATCTAATTCCATCAAAAATTGGGGAGAAGAAATGGACAGACACTTGGACAAAGAAGAAATACAAATGGCCAAAAGACACATGAAAAAATGCTCCACATCACTAATCATCAGGGAGATGCAAATCAAAACAACTATGAGGTACCACCTCACACCCCAGAGATTGGCACACATCACAAAGAATGAGAACAAGCAGTGTTGGCGGGGATGTGGAGAGAAAGGAACTCTTATCCACTGCTGGTGGGAATGCCGTCTAGTTCAACCTTGATGGAAAGCGATATGGAGATTCCTCCAAAAACTGGAAATCGAGCTCCCATACGACCCAGCTATACCACTTCTAGGAATATACCCTAGGAACACAAAAATACAATACAAAAATCCCTTCCTTACACCTATATTCATTGCAGCACTGTTTACCATAGCAAGACTCTGGAAACAGCCAAGATACCCTTCAACACATGAATGGCTAAAGAAACTGTAGTACATATACACAATGGAATATTATGCAGCTGTCAGGAGAGATGAAGTCATAAAATTTTCCTATACATGGATGTACATGGAATCTATTATGCTGAGTGAAATAAGTCAGAGAGAGAGAAAGATGCAGAATGTGTCACACATCTGTGGGTTTTAAGAAAAATGAAATACATTCTTGCAATAATAACTTTCAGACACAAAAGAGAAAAGAGCTAGAAGTTACAGCTCACCTCATGAAGCTCACCACAAACAGGGATGAATTTAGTTAGAGAAATAACTACGTTTGAACTATCCTAATAATGAGAATGTACGAGGGAAATAGAAAGCCTGTCTAGAGTACAGGCGGGAGTTGAGTGGGGAGTAGGGAGATTTGGGACATTGATGATGGGAATGTTGCACTGGTGATGGGTGGTGTTCTTTACATGTCTGAAACCCAAACACAATCATATATGTAATAAAGTTGTTTAAATAAAAAATAAAATAAAATAAAAATTAAAAAAAACTAAGTTTGGCAAATGTAAGAAATTGAAAAATAAAATTATATAAAAATGAATAAACTTTCATATGTCTTAGAAAACCCCAAAATATTTTAAAAAAAGAAAATGTGCCCTGGAGTCCACCCCACAACAAGAATATCTCAAAAGACTTCATGGGGATGCCTATATTTAACCTGTATGTATAAAAATACCTCCTGGTCAGTTTATTCCAAAATGTAAAGGTAGCTTCATCTACCACTTATTCTCTTTAATCATTTTTTCAAATTTATTTATTTCTTTATATATAATATATATAATTATATATATAATATATATAATTCTTAACCTCACCTGTTTTGGTTCTGCTTGGCACAAAAACCTACAAGAAAAAGTCTTGCCTGGGATAAAAGTTCAGGTCAAAACCAGGTCACAGAGATTGTATAGCCTGTCATTCTTACCCCCAAATGCACCAGTAATATAATATAGCACCATCCCCTTTTGTGTAGGTACTCTAAAAAGGGGGAAATTCTATGCACAGAAACAAGCTCTTATCTACAAGGGATAAGAATCCACACATTTTATACAGGGGAGCCTCTCACCCTGAGCATGTGTCATGTAAACACAACTTATACTCCATGTGATTTGAGAGTGACCATCCAGTCCAGAACCCCAGATATCAGATGTAGAACTGACACAGTTCCCAGCAACAGCACCATGAACCAATTTCAGGAATTTCAGGAAAATCTCCCTGAGAATTTCTTAATACTATTCTGCCACCAACTTGAACCAGTTTTGATATGACATCCTGACATGAGGAAACAGCAAAAACTTGATCTAAAAGAGGTTTGCCCTATCTCATCACCTAAGGGTCTGATGAAATCAGAAGACATGTCATCCTTTCCTCTGTGCAAAAAACAAGATTACTAACTACAGAAAACTGACTTTGACAAACATGATTGGGGAGAACCTATCACGGGACTAAGAAGAAAGATTCTAGCCTCGGCCTCGGCCTAGAATTTATACGAAAACCAAGATCTCTAATTCCAGAGGTTTGACTTTGACAACTGTGACTGAGCAGAACTCCTGGAACCATACTGGAAGATTATCCTAGGCTTTGTCCGAGGATCTGAGCAAGAGATAAGACCACTAATGACAGAAGACTGACTACAACAGTGATGGAACTGAACTTCTAGAACCACAAAGTCTCTATCCTAGCTTTAGTCCTATGACCTATGAAAATACCAAGATCTCTATTTACAAGGCCTGATGCTATCATCCACAACTGAGCGGAAATTTTCTGGCACCATAAAAATCCTTGGAGTGTGAAAATGAGCATTTATGGAGCCTCTAGTAGTTCCAATGGCATAGCAATATGCTTCAAGAGAGGAGAAACCCTGTATCTCTTGGGCTAAGGGAATTTCCTGTCTAATTTCCCCAATACTTACTGTGCCTATGCAAAAAAAAGGTGCAAAGCCTTGCCACACCATTTTTATTTTTTCTTATCTTTTCTCTTTCTTTTTCTTCTCCTTTTTTATTATTTCAATTTTTAAATTTATTTTCATTCTCATAGTTATTATATGATGGTGGTTGTTTCTAGAAGCTGGGTGCCTTTTTTGTAGATGCTGATTTTTTTTGTCTTTGTTTTTGTTTTGTTTTTTCTTTTTCCCTTTTTCCTTTTAAATCAATATTTATAAAAATAGAAGGAATCCTCCCAGTTGTTTTGTTGTTGTTGTTTGTTGTATTGTTGTTTTTCAACAGAACCACATAACATGAATCATCTTGATTCATGAATTGAGGGAGGGAAATGGAGGGTACCAAGACCAAACAGTTATATGAACATTGAGTGGAAATAAAAAATGATCAGGCTCAAACATCAAACCCAAAGACAATAACAACAGAATAGATACCCAATCTACAACAAGCTAAACACAGGGGGAGCATTTAAGACTAGCAGACCAGGGTGGCAAGAGAGGGAGATATGGGATGCATGCTAGGAATAGGGGTGGAGGAAGGACAACACTGGCAGTGGGAATGACCCTGATTTATTGTCACCATGTACCTTAAATATTACTGTTACTGTGAAATATTTGTAATTCACTTTGGTCACAATAAAATTATTTTAAAAAAGAATAAAAGAAAAACATAGGAGAGATGCAATAAACTAAGACATGAGGCCATCTAGGATGGGACTCAGTTAATCCTGAGCTGTCTATCTCCAATTTGGGATGGAGGGGGTATACAGATATGGCTCAGCAGTAGAGCACTTGCCTTGTTTCCGATTGTTATAGCATTCTCATTCCTGATTTTGTATTTAAAGTCCTGAAAAGAACAGAAGGTTTAAGTTATTTTGACATTACAAACCACAGTTATTAGATTCTGTTAAGAGCATTACCTTTTAAGGAGAGAAGTTACCTGGGAAACTGACAGGAGTTGTTAGCTGTGGAAGGTAAGAATGTCAATCTTTCCTCTGAAAATGATCTATAGAAATAGCAGCATCCCTCAGACATAAAAGAGCTTGGAGGATACTTTACTGGTGGCACAGGGTCTCAAGAAAGAGAAGAGAGAATAATTGTCTATTCTATGACAATTGCCATTGGAAATTGGATAGGACATAAAACAGGTGTGCCAGGGATATTGGTACTGGCTAGGGAAAAACTCTGCTTCCAAAATGAAGAAGCTCACACGTTAGCTGTCCACACCAGATCAGCGTTGTAAAGGCAGAAATGAGGTAGAAAAGGGGATTAGCAAGATGCAATAGAGGCAAAGAGTGACACAAAACCTTCAGGTCAGGGAGACCTGTTACAAAATTTTTTTACTTTCACAATTTTCCAGTCATGCTTATAAATTTAGAGGAAGGAACCATCAGACAGGAAAAACTCAATAGATTTTTTTGAATGCCATCTGGCAGAGATCTATGCTCAGAAGAAACGAAACTGTCTTCGTGTGAAGGAAAAGGAGGCAGATTTAAAGAAAAGTGGGAAGCATTGATAAAAACAGAATATGGAGAAACAGAAAAGGCAGTAGGCTTTCACTGGCTAAAAAGGATAGGGTGGGACTTAGTCAAATGCCAGAAGAGTCTGGGATTAAATATTTCATAGTTAGGATAGGGCTTAAATTAAATTGAATGCAAAAATTATCTGAATTACAAAGATTATGTGAGCAGTAGAAAACTAAAATATATTGAATGTATGCATCAGATCTCCCAATTGCTATGAAATGACAATTGACTGGGTGCATTTTCTGAGATGGTCAGTAAAAGTCACTCAGACTTTGCAAGGAATCAGTAGAGGGGGCCTGGATCATTTAGGCCTACAGACAGATTTGAAAGAGAAATGTTCCCTTTCCTTTCTTTTAGACAGAAAACACACTATAAACAGTAGGGTGTTGAGGGAAGAGAAGAAAACAATAGAAAGAAAAAAACAAGTCAAAATTAGAATATGGAGTTCAAATAAGTTAAAAATCACATTGTGTATAGCTCTGTATGCTGAAGAGCAGGATTCAATTTCCAGCAAAACAAGAACCCCTGAGACTGTATTGGTGGGGGCACCTGGAGGGGAATCCTTCTAGCTATATTGCAGAAAGATTTTGGAGTTAGACAAATTACTGTGCTTGAAGCCTGTAGTTGATTTTATGGCAGGAGCTTTGTGGATTGGGACATCCTTTGGTTTTAGGACAAAAGTTTTTGCTTTCTATTTTCCAGCTTTTGCTGCACCTATGCAAAAAATTATGCTATCACTTTTTATTATTTAGAGGAGTCATTCATCTTCTCCTTAGTAGCTCCCTTTCCCCTAGAAATATATTATTTTATGTTACCTCTTATTTATGCACTTTTCTATAAAGTAAAATAGGGGGAGATGTGGGATTACAGGATTTGTCTGTTTATACCTCAGTCAGTATATGCTTTGTTACTTATTGGATGGAATTATCTTTGAATGTAGCATCTTGGATTTGTGTGGAAACTGTATGGTCCCACCTTCCAGGGTGACATTTTCCCTCAGATAAAATGCTTGGTTGGAAAGGGAAAAAAGAACCCCTGAGGATCTCTAGGAGTGAGTTCCATCCAGAAGTAGCCCCAAATCAGCACAGATGGGGTCCAAGAAATAAAAGAGAGAACAAAGAGTAACATAGGGAGAGGCCAGGCAATGAGAATGAATTAGAATAATGAGCCACAAATAGCTATTGTGATCTTTCAAGTATTTCCATCATCCTTCGCTGAACTGCCTTTAGTCAAAGAGCCCAATGAATGGTGAGTGAGGGTAAAACTAAAAGCAAAATGCCTGTATTTTTTAAACTTTTCTTACTATGACTTACAATACTATTTATGATGGTTTCACATATACATAATTCCATCACTACATCCATCAACAGTGTGTCCGCCTCCCTCATCCTAAAGCCTCCAATGCCCCCCTCTTTCATCCCCTACACATATTTGTTCAGTTTGATCAGTTCTTCTATTATGTTACCTTTGGCCCTTTGTTGCTTCCTTGCTATGTATCTTTAAGTCCCACATATGAGAGTGATCTGTATCTAAAGATATATATATATATATATATATTCTATATTGATACAGATAGATTCTGTATCTATCCCTTTCATTCTGACTTCACTCAGCATGATATCCTCTAGTTCCATCCATGTTGTGGCAAATTGTATGATTTTGTCCTTTCTTAGAGATACAATGTGTATAAATTCCACAACTTCTTGATCCATTCATCCATGTTAGGCATTTGAGTTGCTTTTACATCCTGGCTATTATAGTAAGTGCTTCAATGAACACAGACGTGCATATGTCCTTTAAAATTAATGTTTTCTTTATTTGGGGGATAGATGTCAGGAAGAAGAATCACTGATAGGAGTTCTAATGCTTTCTGAGAACTCTCCATATATCTTTCTGTAGAGGTTGAACTAGAAAATATTCCCCCCTACAGTAGATGAAGGTTCCATTCTTATCACAACCCTGTCAACACTGGCTATGTCCAGACTTTTTGACACATGTGCCATTTTCACTGGCATGAGAAAACATGAGAGATCAATATTGTTTTGATTTGCAAAAATGATTATATTTTGATAACACTTCAAACTTGGAGTGCTTTATACGCTTCTCTTCGCTTTTCTCAGAATCTGAAATTTTTACTTCTAAAATTATTTGGAGTTTATAAATGAAATAACGGTCCTATTTCATCATATTTCCTCGAACTTATTTATTCATTCATTCAAATTCATCAATTCACTGACACATTCAACCAACAGTTATTGTTGCTTCTGCCATAGTGTAGGGCACAATAATGCAGAAGTCAGACAACAGAAACAGTGTTCAGGGGTGGGCTTCAGTTGCAAATTAAAAAAAAAACAATGGTAGGATGACTTCAGAAAGCAGATTAAAATTGGAGAATATTTTGATAGGGGTGAAGTTCTATTTTTTGGTATCAGATATTAAGGGGCATACCTAGCAGTATTCACAGACTATATTTATAACTCTGTGCTCAGTAGTGACCCCTAAGAGTTCTCAAGAGATTATGTCATGTAGGATATGGAACTGGATGAGGGTTGGCTTCATACAAAGTCTTACTTCCTTTCCTTTGCTATCTTTCCAGACCAAGGTTGAAATGCTTTAGAATCAAAAAGTGGGGTAAGAGAGTGGACACACTATCAGAAGGGAGGAGAGTAAAAAGAACAAGTTATATATAGATTTAAGCAAACTGGAGGCAGGAAAATGCTTGTGGGAAAGCAAACCTAAGTTCAGGTGCCCAGAAGACAATGATGCGACAGACAAGGGGGGAAGCAAAGAGTTTATTCAGGTGGTAAGAAGATGGCAGACTTCCCAGACTCAAAACTCTATCTTTCTCTCAAGCTCCGGTGAATGGCTTATGCAGGGTGGATTGGGAAAGTAAGTTAGCAGAAAATTATGGGAAGTGAATAAGTAACAGGGAGGAGTTTGATAAGCTTCAGGAAACTTTACAGAGGGCTTTCTCCCTTGCACTTTCAACCATAATGGGACCTTGTACAACTTCAAATATATACTGCCTGAGAACATCTTTTAAGATTAGGAAGTCAAGCAAGAGTCAAGAAGGAGAGTGGTGATAAGAAACACATCTATGAGTGACAGGATGGAGTCCCAAATGCTTGTTTATCCACACAGTCAGCAACGGAAGTGCTAGAATCCTGCTTCACTATGCCAGCTCTAAACAGAAGGATCTATTTGGCAACTATAGTCTACCCAAAAGGATATGTCCAAGAATACATCATTTGGGTAAGTTTAAGGGGGAGTCACCTCAAAGCTCTCTCCTAGAAATATGAACTTCAAGTTTAATTACCTGTACAGAAGAAAATCTATGTCTTAACTTTATAGAACAGAGCTTTCAAAGCAATACAGTGGCACTAGAAGCATGCAAATCCAATGTCACAGAGAAGAACATAATCTATGTTTATATTTCATTTATTCTAACATTTGCCTAACTGTGAAAAGAGCAATTGGACTCTAATGGAGGAATAACTATTGCCAGGATAGAACCCTGCACATATTTTTTTTCTTCTGGAGCCTGTTTCAACAACATGGTAATTAGTGAACACACAGAAGAGCTTTGGTGAGAAAATTTTCATCAGAGGTTTCTAGAAGCCAGATGCTGGCACTTTTTGTGCCTGATTTATACCACTGAAACAGTATGTTTATATCTTGAATTTAAGAGAGAATTTCCAAGAGTCATAAGAATAAAAGAGGATGAAGAGAAGAAAGGCAAAAAAGAAGTGAAAATCGAGGAGAAAGAGGAAAAAAGAGCCATTCCCCTTAAGGGCCCTTCAAGAGAAACTGGAAAGAGGCTAAAGATGTTGTGTCTCCCATAGTGATGTTGTGATGAAGTAACACTGTGCCCCGAAAATATAGAAACATATATTCAATCATGTCAAAGAATTAACCAAATCATAAACTGTGAAAGTTCGTTAAAAGAGAACATTCTATACCACTTATTTCAATCAGTAATATTTGGAAAAGAAAGAAATCTTAATCCCTCAAAAGAAGAGAATTAAATGTGATTGTACACATACTTTTCTTCGTGAAACCCTGCATAGGAAAAAAAAACGTTTGATATTTAATTATACATTTAAGGACATTGGGGTGTTCCTTATTCCTCCATTCATTTAATAATTCAAACAATTAGTTTTGAGTGCTTACTTTACCATGAGCATAACGAAATACTAGATATGGGTCAAGGACTAGGAAACAAAGAAAGATTGTCCATTTATTGTGACATTTCTACTGAGAAGCCAGGATTTGCAATACTTTTAATTTTATTTTTCTTGCATATATCATTATAACACTCATTATCAGATAACCTGCTTCCTTCCTTCAGAATCCCAAGGGCCTTTCCAGCTATTTCCCCTTTCATGAAAGATCAGTTGTACAGAAAAAAATTCAAGTTATAATGACTTTCGCAAGTTATTTAATGAAAATGACTAAATGACCAACATAACAAAAACACTTAAAACAGAGAATACAGTTCAGGTAACTTCTTAAGCCTCCTTTTTGACTCAGATGAATGGCAGTTCCTGGACAGATGGCAGGAAAAGCACCAGGTATCTGGAAAATAAAGAAAAGTCAAAGAGAACATAGAGAATAAATAATGAACAAAGAGGGGAGCACAGGGTCTCAGTAATAGACCAGTGGGCTATCAAGAGCACTGAGACATCAGGGAATTGAAATAGTGAGACACCAGCATCAACTAAAAATGACAAACACGGAAACCAGAGCCAGTGAAAGGTCTGGACAAGAATATCAGGGAAGCCCAAACTAATTATATTTATTAATTTTTTCTTTTTTTTCTTCATTTTTATTTTTTTCTTTTCTTGTTTTCAGTTTTCTTCTTTTTTATTTAAATGACAGACATTTATTAGAATATATAATGGCAAATCTTATACAGTGATATTTAAGATACACGGTGACAATAAATGAGGGCCTTTCCACCAGCAGTGTTGTCTTCCCTCATCCCTGTTCCCAAGCATATATCCCTTATCTCCCTCCTCTATCCCCCAGAATGCTAGTATAACTAAAAGCATATATGTTAACACTAATGTAAACCTTTTTTTTGCAGTTCCAGATATTTTTACTAGTGGTTTCTTAAAGATTTGGAGTCAAAGGAGCACTATAAAAACAATCTTAGTGTGGCAATTATCATTTGCATGGGCCCACCAAAGCATGGGGGTCACGGAAAGGAAAAACTTTGGCCTAAGTACAAGGAGACCCTACCCCTGAAGTTTCCTGACATAAGACCATTTCTAGGCTCCAGGCAAACTGGTTTGTCCAATCCTGGTCATTGTCTGTAGTGCCCATACAGTTATGTTTTTCACAGTCTCTGTTGTTGGTATCATGTTTCTGTATTAAAGATCCTAGAATCTGCATATCCTACATTGCAGTCAGGATGGTGCGGAGCAGCATAAAATTTCAACTCGCAATTAACAGGCAATGCAGAAAGCCCTGTCCAGTATGCAGGTCGTTGTTGTTTAAATCTTCTCAGTGTTAAGGGAAGACTCTTTTGAGTAATTCGATGTCAGAGCAACAGTAGGGTCTTCCCTAGTAGAGGATTGCTTCCAGGTGATGTCATAAATACCGTTGGATGTTTCATGGATGGCTTCCCTAGTTCAGGGATGACTGGAAAATACCCAAACCTCTGAGGCCTGTGCCAGGTCATCATGTCCATGTTCAGGGTTTGTAAGGTTCCATTGCACCACAAGATTTGTGTGTTCCTATCCCTATTAGATAAGAACTTATTTGTATGTATAATTTTTTCCATTTTAATGTGCCCATGCAAACAAGGAATAATGCCACCTGGCATTATCAGTGCATAAGGGGGCCGCAAGAACAAGTCCAACAATCCTGGTTCAAACGTAAGCATTAAACTGAGGGACTCTTTCACCAAAATTCTTCATTGAACAGTTCACAGCGAGATTGGTGCCTATGGGGATGTTAGAGCAAGTCCAACAATTCAATTGACTTGGTTCTTATATAAACGTTAAATGGAGGGACACTTCTACAAACTTCCTTATTTAACAAATAACAAAGGGAAGGAAAGATAGAGAGGGACTCTTTCACCAAAATACCTTATTGAACAGTTCACAAAGAGGAGAAAAGATAAAAAGTGGGGAAAATAAACAATCTAACTTAAGACAGTGGACTCAATTGTCACTGTTCATGGGAACTAATCAGAAACCTTTTATGGTAGCAACCACAGTTACACAATGAAAGAAGGAAGAGGCCAAGAGGCCGCTGAGAGTATACAAGTAGGAAAAGACTACTGGCCTCTTCCCAGCCTGTGAGTACATCCTCTCATTTTTATTTTGAAAATATATGGTACCCCCACCCAAACTGGTCTCTTTCCAAACTAAGAGTCAATCCTCCCATTTTTATTTTAAATATATATGGTACGCGATTTTGAAATGGAGACCAATGAGAGGAAAAAAAATACCAGTGAATGTCACGATGTAATGTCCCGACATACACCAGTGCTGCATTGGCCCGCCATCCACCCCATGTGCCCCCCCCCCCTTAGTGTGGGGAGAGAAAGGAGGAAAGCCTGAGGACCATGATAGATTCCACCTGGGCTGGCAACCAGGGAAGGCCTGGAGTAGGGAGGAAAATAGAGAAACAGCTGGAGGCCTGCCAAGCCTCCCAGCAACCCCGAAGTTAGGGAGAATGCCATCCGGCATGGGGTGTCCCCTAACCCCATACCCGGGAAGAGCTGGCCTCCAGGATCAAGGCACCAGAAGCCAGCTATCTGAACAGCCCCTCCCTTTGCTCCTCCTCCCTAGAGTAGGTGGGGGGAAGCCTGGAGACCACTAATAGAGTCCACCTGGAACCCACAGCAGGCCACCCGAGGTGGCACTCAGGCCAGGCCTAGAGTCCAGGGGGAAATAGGTGAACAGCTGGAGGCCTGCCATGCCTCCCAGAACCCTCCAAGCTAGGGAGAATGCCATCCAGCATGGGGTGTCCCCTAACCCCATACCTGGGAAGAGCTGGCCTCCAGGATCAAGGCACCGGAAGCCAGCTATCTGCCCGGCCCATCCCTTAATTTTTTTATTTTTAATTGAGTTTTAGAGATACAATGTTCCAACATCCATTCCTTCACCAGTACACAGTGCCACCAATGTCCCAGTTTTCCTCCTCCCCACTCCTGCCTGCCACAATGGCAGACACTTCTCTCTCTCAGTGTATATGTGTGTCTCACTCTCTCTCTCCCTCTCTCTCATTACCCCTCCATACCTACTATTATCCTTTTAGGCAGGGTGGATTTCAATACTCTTACTGAAAGGTACATGAGAAAATAAAGTACCTCAAAATCAGTTTAGCTAAAGATACGAAAAGCCTATACAAAGAAAACTAAAAATCAATACTTCAAGAAATAAACTAGGACATGAGAAAATGGAAACTATCTTCTTAAATCTGTTAAATAAATAACTATAACTACAAACATCTGGAGTCTTTAATGCCAATTTTACATACTTAAGAATTCACAGAGGAGTAAAACCAGTTTTGCAGTCTGAAAGCTCTGAAAGAACACAGGTTACTTCTCCTATGTTCAACAATTTATTTCAGTGCCTGAAATCATGTGAATGCTGAAGGGAAAATCACTGGTAAAGGCTGAGAAACACTAGGTATATTAAACCATTTAGATATATTTTCACATATGAGCAGCCTGGTAAGATAGGTCAGGTCGGAGATAGTATAATAGGTAAGGCACTTGCCTTGCACACAACTAATGAGTGTTCAATCTCTGAAACTCCATATGAACACCCAAGTACCACAAGGAGTGATCCTTGAATGCAGAGACAAGAATAAGTCCTGAAACCACTGAGTGTGGTCCACATAAAAGAAGACCAAAGGAAAGAAGCCTGGTAAGAGTTATGACTCAATGATCACCTTTCCTTTCTCTCAAAAAAAGTCACATGAGGGGACGGAGAGATAGCGTGGAGGTAGGGCATTTGCCTTGCATGCAGAAGGACAGTGATTTGAATCCCTGTATCCCATATGGTCCCCGAGCCTGCCAAGAGCGATTTCTGAGCGTAGAACCAGGAGTAATCCCTGAGCGCTGCTGGATGTGTCCCAAAAAACAAAACAAAACAAAACAAAGTCACATGGGCATTTCTCAATATGCCCAAACTGGCCTCTTCCAGCATTTAACTGAGAGCCTAGTGGGTGGCCATAGATAAAAATGGATGGTACCAAGACCAGACAGTCATATGTCCATTTGGTGGAAATAAAAAAAATGATCAGACTTGAATACGAAATCCAAAGTCAACGACAACAGAAACGATACCCAATCTACATCAAGCTGTACATGGGGGGAACAGTCGCACTAGCATTATGGGGAGTAAAAGAGGGGGAAATGGGATGCATGCTGGGGACAGGGATAGGAGGAGGACAACAATGACGATGGGAATACCCCTCATTCACTATTACTATGAATATCACTGTAAAAGACTTGTAATTCATTTTGCCCACAATAAAAAACTGTTCTGTCAAAGAACTGAAATTACTGTTTATTTGTTTGTTTGTTTGTTTGTTTGTGGATTTTTGGACCATAGCTGGGCCTGCACACAGCTTACTCCTAATTCTGCACTCAGGGATCACTGCTGTCAGAGCTCAGGTGACCATATGAGGTAGGTAGGGTTCAAACCAAAGTCAGATGTATGCAAAGCAAGCATCCCACCTGCTGTATTATCACTCTGGCCCAGAATTCAAGTTATTTCAAGTGAAAAACAATAGATTCTGGAGGCTGAGATGAAGCTTTGCACCCTTTTCTTATTATTTGCCCTTTTCATTTTTTTAGTTGCCCTTTTCTTAATTGCTGCTCCCACTTGAGATCTACAAGAGTAGTTTGGGGGATATTATGCAAGTGTATGTTTATCAATGAACATATCATCTATGAGAATATCATATTTTTACTCTGAAAAAGAATGAGATAATCTCCTTCTTGCCATGTGACATTTTTCCCTCTCTTTGGTTCCCCAGTTCCCTTAACCTAAAATAAATACATCAGGCCTGCATCTGTTTTTCTTTAGAACTTACTATCATTTACATTTTCCATACTTATGTTACTAAACTGATGTTTTCTTTGCTAACCTTTACTTTTATTTCACCAACCTCTTTATACACTAGGTAAAGGACATTCTTGGTATATATGCTTCCTGTTCTACCCTGTAACAACAACACCAGTTCAATGATTTATAGTAATCAGTTTTTGATTCAATATCACACACATATCCACTCAAGTACGTGACATGTTCTGTTTTGCCTCCAATACTTGGGCAAGACCAGAAATGAGGAAAGCATGATTTTTGAAATGAAAATGGGCTTAGTAAAGAGCACAGTGACCTTTCAAAAATTGAATTACAGAAAATGAGTCCTTGGTACATGACTCCTACCTAAGTATTTGGATTTATTAATAGTCCATGCCTTGGTGAACTTGTTGAGTTTAGCCATTTTCTTTGTGGTTTTGTTAGAAGGAGGAATGTGGTAAGCCACAGAGAGGAGCGATAGACACAAGAAAAAGTGCAGTCCCAACACTCTGACCATCATTTTGCTGGTGAAGTGTTTGGGAAGGTCAAAACTCATAAAAGCCTCTAAGGGCATCTGAATGGTTTAGGCATTGATGTCTTCACCGCCACCCAGACTCCTAGATTTTGTTATCTATTCCCACAGAAAACACTCTCCAGAGAAGACAGGTAGTGATGTCAACTAGCTTTATTTAAGTATCCTAAAGGACTGAAAAGGAAAAGAAACCATATTCCAGAGAGAACTCGAGCATCTCCAGAGAGGAGAGCTACTTAAATGAGTAAAATCACTAAATTGGAATGTCAGCATGCCCCTGCACCCTGCTTGAATCTACCAAGTAGATTTTATAGGCCTTTTTCCAAGCTGTCCTGGCTTGGGGTCTTGATGCCCTCAACTTGCAACTGAAGCTGGCAGAAGGAAGTTCTTTCCAAATGCCATTTTGTCCTTGACTTTTGGAAATATACTTGACATTCATTGCCAAGGCAACCCTTCGCTTACCTGCCAGATTCACTTTTCAACTGAACTTCCAGATGAAGAACTTTCAGTACTGAAGTGCTTTACCTCAGTTCTTCAATTTCTAATTTACCAGAAAATTCAAGCCTGTTTGCCACTTATCCTACATAACATTAATCATTTGATTTTCCTTCAATAAAAATATTTCTATATGCTACTTAAATCTAGCCTACTTCCTCAAAGGTTTTCTGCACTATTCTTATTAATTCAACTTATTTTTCTAACCATTCTTCATCTTCTCCATTTCTATAATCTATGATCCTTTAGCAAGTGTTTCTATGCAATACCATAATTAATGGACACTTTGATGATGTTTACATTAGGTAGTTTCCTGAGGTATGACAATAATCCACAAACTAATATTCATGATAATCTATGTGAAATATTATATGGATATTTTAATGACTTTATATAAGAGGTTTCAGAGTATCTGGAATATAAACAAAACAGACGCAATAATGTTCACTACAGTACTTTTATAAAAGGAAAAGATTAGATAATTCACAAATGGACATTACTTGAAGATAAATTTAATACTTTATGACTAATTTTTCCATTGTCTGTTCATTTACTTTAAGTTTTTTTCCAATCTCTCCTGCTGTATGGAATTGTTATGTATCTCATCTTTCACAGCACCAAGTCTATTCTCAGCTTATCCATTTTGTCCAGTTCAACCTTTATGGAAAGCAATATGGAGATTCCTCCAAAAACTGGAAATCGAGCTCCCATACGATCCAGCTATACCACTCCTAGGAATATACCCTAGGAACATAAAAATAAAATACAAAAACCCCTTCCTTACACCTATATTCATTGCAGCACTATTTACCATAGCAAGACTCTGGAAACAACCAAGATGCCCTTCAACAGACGAATGGCTAAAGAAACTGTGGTACATATACACAATGGAATATTATGCAGCTGTCAGGAGAGATGAAGTCATGAAATTTTCCTATACATGGATGTACACGGAATCTATTATGCTGAGTGAAATAAGTCAGAGAGAGAGAGAGAAAAACGCAGAATGGTCTCACTCATCTATGGGTTTTAAGAAAAATGAAAGACATTCTTGCAATAATAATTTTCAGACACAAAAGAGAAAAGAGCTGGAAGTTCCAGCTCACCTCAGGAAGCTCACCACAAATAGTGATGAGTTTAGTTAGAGAAATAACTACATTTTGAACTGTCCTAATAATGATAATGTATGAGGGAAATGGAGAGCCTGTTTAGAGTACATGCAGGGGTCAGGTGGGGAGGAGGGAGACTTGGGACATTGGTGATGGGAATGTTTCACTGGTGATGGAGGGTGTTCTTTACATGACTGAAACCCAAACACAATCATGTATGTAATCAAGTGTTTAAATAAAAATAAATAAATACATAAGTAAATAATTTAATACTTTAGAACACAAATATAGTGTGCATTTCTTTTATGGTGCGATGAAGGGGTTGGACAGAGGCTAGGTAAGCTACTAAAGATAATTTATCACTTTAAATCTCACCTATGGGGGGCTGGAGTAATAATGCGGTAGGTAGAAAGCTTGCCTTGTACACAGTTAATCTGGCTTCAATCCCTAGCTCTTCATATGGTCCCCCAAGTCATACCAGGAGTGATCCCTGAACACAGAACCAAGAGTATGTTACACCAGGAGCGCCCTCCCCCCAAAAAAACACAAATAAATATCTACCACTGGTCACTTGGTAGCAGTCATATTGATAGAGAAAATAATTCAAGGGTGGAGTTAGAAAACATTAAATGGGTGCAATGGGACCAGAGAGATAGTACAGTGGGTTAGGAGATTTTCCTGCACACAGTTGACCTGGGTTTGATTCCTAGCATCACATATGGTCTCCTAAGCATTGCCACATGTGATTCAAAAACAAAGTGGAGGACTACAGGAATGAACGCTTTCTTTCTTTGATACCTCCTTTGAAGTGCAGAAGATTCTCAGTTTAATGTAGTTCCATTTATTTATCTCTGCTTCCAATAGTTTGGGCAGTGGTGTTTCCTCCTTGAAGATGCCTTTAATCTCAATGTCATACAGGGTTTTTCCTATGTTTTCTTCTATTTAACTTATAGTTTCAGATCTGATATCATGGTTTTTAATCCATTTTGAATTGAACTTTGTTTTTTAATTTATTTTATTTTATTTAAACACCTTGATTACATACATGATTTGTTTGGGTTTCAGTCATGTAAAGAACACCACCCATCACCAGTGCAACATTCCCATCACCAATGTCCCAAATCTCCCTCCTCCCCACCCAACCCCCGCCTGTACTCTAGACAGGCTTTCCATTTCCCTCATACATTCTCATTATTAGGACAGTTCAGAATGTAGTTATTTCTCTAAGTAAACTCATCTCTCTTTGTGGCGAGCTTCATGAGGTGAGCTGGAACAACCAGCTCTTTTCCCTTTTGTGTCAGAAAATTATTATTGCGAGAATGTCTTTCATTTTTCTTAAAACCCATTGATGAGTGAGACCATTCTGCATTTTTCTCTCTCTCTCTCTGATTTATTTCACTCAGCATAATAAGTTCCATGTACATGTATATATATATACATGTACATGTATAGGAAAATTTCATGACTTCATCTCTCCTGACAGCTGCATAATATTCCATTGTGTATATGTACCACAGTTTCTTTAGCCATTCGTCTGTTGAAGGGCATCTTGGTTGTTTCCAGAGTCTTGCTATGATAAATAGTGCTGCAATGAATATAGGTGTAAGGAAGGGGTTTTTGTATTTTATTTTTATGTTCCTAGGGTATATTCCTAGGAGTGGTATAGCTGGATCGTATGGGAGCTCGATTTCCAGTTTTTGGAGGAATCTCCACATTGCTTTCCATAAAGGTTGAACTAGGCAGCATTCCCACCAGCAGTGGATAAGAGTTCCTTTCTCTCCACATCACCGCCAACACTGCTTGTTCTCATTCTTTGTGATGTGTGTCAATCTCTGGGGTGTGAGGTGGTACCTCATAGTTGTTTTGATTTGCATCTCCCTGATGATTAGTGATGTGGAGCATTTTTTCATGTGCCTTTTGACCATTTGTGTTTCTTCTTTATCAAAGTGTCTGTCCATTTCTTCTCCCCATTTTTTGATGAGATTAGATGTATTTTTCTTGTAAAGTTCTGTCAGTGTCTTGTATATTTTGGAGATTAGCCCCTTATCTGATGGGTATTGGGTGAATAGTTTCTCCCACTCAGTGGGTAGCTCTTGTGTCCTGGGCGCTATTTCCTTTGAGGTGCAGAAGCTTCTCAGCTTAATATATTTCCATCTGTTAATCTCTGCTTTCACTTGCTTGGAGAGTGCAGTTTCCTCCTTGAATATGCCTGTAGTCTCAATGTCCTGGAATGTTTTGCCTACGTGTTGTTCTATATATCTTATAGTTTCGGGTCTGATATCAAGGTCTTTCATCCATTTGGATTTTACCTTCGTACATGATGTTAACTGGGGGTCTAAGTTCAATTTTTTGCAAGTGGCTAGCCAGTTGTGTCAACACCACTTGTTGAAGAGGCTTTCTTTGCTCCATTTTGTGCATGGTGTTAGATCTCTGAGTTCACTTTTTTCCATGTGGCTGACCAGTTGTCCCAAAACCACTTGTTAAAGATGCTTTCCTTGCTCCATTTTGTGTTTCTTTCCCCCTTTACAAAGATTAATTGATTGTATGTCAAGGGGGTCATTCTCTGAATACTCAAGTCTATTCCATTGATATGAAGGTCTGTCTTTATTCTAGTACCATGCTGTTTTAATGAGTATTGTTTTTTAGTACAATTTAAAATTAGGGAAAGTGATACCTTCCATCTTTTTATTCCTTAATGTTTTTTTAGCTATTCTTGGGCATTTATTTATTAATAGTTCCAAATGAATTTCAGGAGTGTTTGATCTAATTCTTTGAAGAAGGTCCAGGGTATCCTTAGATGGACTGCATTAAATGTGTATAATGCTTTGGAGATTATTGCCATTTTAATTATGTTAAACTTCCCAATCCATGAAAAGGGCATATGCCTCCATTTCCTTGTGTCCTCTTTTATTTCTTGAAGCAGTGTTTTATAGTTTTCTTAGGTCCTTCACCTTTTTAGCTGAATCTGACTCCAAGATATTTGAATTTCTGTGGTGCTAGTGTGAATGGGGTTGTTTTTAATGTCATTTTCTTCTCTATGATTACTGAGTATAAGAAGGTCATTGATTTTTGTGTGTTAATTTTGTAGACTGCCACTTTGCTATATGAATCTACTGTTTCTAGCAACTTTTTGGTAGAACATTGAGTATTTTCTAGCTATATTATCAATCGTATCATCTGCAAACAATGGTTTTGAATTCTTCCTTTCCTAGCTGGATGTCTTTGATATCTTTTTATTGCCTATTTGCTATAGCAAGTACTTCCAATACTGTGATAAAAAGGAGTGGTGAGAGGGGAACAAGCTTGTCTTGTGCCAGATCTTAGGGTCAAGGCTTTCAGTTTTTCTCCATTAAGTATAATATTTGCCATGGGCTTATTTTAATTGGCCCTGACTATATTGAAAGAAATTCCTTCCATTCCCATCTTGTTGAGAGTTTTATTTTATTGCAAATGGGTATTGGACCTTATAAAATATTTTCTATGCATCTATTGATTGATTATGTAGATCATATTTGTCTTTCTGTTGATGTGGTTTATTACATTGATTGACTTAAGTATGTTGAGCTATCCTTGCATCTCCCAAGTGAATCCTACTTGGTCATGGCATATAACATTCTTGATAAGACATTAGATCTTATTCTCTAGGATTTTGTATGTCCAGATTCTATAGTTGGTCTTATGGCAGAATGCTTCATGCATAGGATCTCCCTGTTTTTAGGCCACAGTTTTTTCCTTTCTATTTTTCCCATCTTTTGCTGTGCTTATGCAAAAAAACTGCTATACACACCCTTTTTTATTTTCTTTTCTTTCATTTTTTCTTTCTTTCTTTTATTTTTTTTGGTTTTGGGGCCACACCCAGCGGTGCTCAGGGGTTACTCCTGGCTGTCTGCTCAGAAATAGCTCCTGGCAGGCACGGGGGACCATATGGGACACCGGGATTCGAACCAACCACCTTAGGTCCTGGATCAGCTGCGTACAAGGCAAACACCGCTGTGCTATCCCTCTGGGCCCCATTTTTTTTATTTCTTTTATCTTTTATTTCTTTATTTATTATCTTTTTCATAGATCCTTGGGACACGGATTACTTTGTTTTACCACATATCCTCACATTTTCATATAAAACTAAGAAGAAAAGAATAAAAAAAAGGGCTGGGGGCCAGGGACCAAGTGGTCTCAGAAACATTGGTGGGGGAAAAACTAAGGTCAGAACTAAATATCCAAGTCAAAGTCAATGACAGTAGAATAGAGACCTAAACTTTTACAATATAAATTTAAATGAGCCTGTTATACTGGCAGGCCAGGGGGAAAGGATATATATATCCTATGGTATAGGATGCACTCTGGGTACATTGGTGGAGGAAAGTTGACACTGGTGGTGGGAATGGCCCTGACTCACTTTATATCTGAAATTCAACTATGAAGGACTCTGTAAATAAAAATAAATCACAACAAATAATTTTAATAAAGTAAAATTTTATAAAAAGTTAAGGTTCTTTGATTTACAATACAGTTGATGATGTTTTCTCATGCATAAAATTCAACCATCTTACCTATCAGCAGTATTTTATGCCAACTTCCCTTTCCCAATTACTCCAACCCCCTCCATATAAAACCCCACCACAAACAACTGTTTGGGTCAGATCTCCAATTGTGTTGCCTTTGACCCTTCATTGCTACTTTGTTGTATGTCTTTAATTTCAACATCTGAGAAGATCATTCTGTATCCATCCCTTTATGACTAACTTCACTCCGCAGGATATCCTCTAGTTCCATCCATGTTGTGGCAAATTGCATGATTTTATTCTTTCTTGGAGCTGCATACTGTTCTATTGTGTATATAAAGCACATCTTCTTGATCCATTTCCTTGTAGTTGTATATTGGTTTGTTTCCATATCTCGGCTATTATACTATGTTCGGTGATGAACACATACATGTATGTTCTTATCTTTTAAACTAATAAAGTTTTTCTGTTGTGGAATAGATTCCAAGAAGTGGTATTGCTACGTGATATGGGTAAGTGGTATTGCTACATTCTATTTCTTTTTTTTGGAAAGTTCTCCTATTGCTCTCCATCAAATCAGTGGACTCTTATCTGCACAGAGAAAACTAAATTGTCCTTGGAAAAGCAAGCTGTTCTCCCACTCTCCTCTTCCCTCTTTTCATGTCTCTTACTCTCTCTCAAAAATGTTTGTCAACTCAGTCCAAAAGAGCCAAAGAGCCATTTCTGGTGTTTTTGTGTACTTCCCTCCTGGTTTTGGTGAGCACACATAGCTAGCATGCTACCAGGTGAAAAGGTGGTGTTTGTGAAAATCAGATGGTTGCTGTGACAGAATACAATTTTGAAGCAATAAATACAGGGGTCCTCAAACTTTTTAAATAGGGGGCTAGTTTACTGTCCCTCAGACGGTTGGAGGGACAGACTATAGTAAAAACAAAAGTTATAAACAAATTCCTATGAACACTGCATACATCTTATTTTGAAGTGAAGAAACAAAATGGGAACAAATACAACATGTGGTTTTTACCTGTGGCCATATGGTCTCCAACCTAATATGGTAACCAGAGTTAACAGTGTTGAGGATAAAGTCCACATGACAATAGATTGCATCAACATCCACCTGGACCATGAATGTCAGCCCATTTGGATTGAAACACATTGGTTGTATGCAAGACAAATGTACTACCTCTTTACTATTGATCTGACCCTGTTACACATGTTTTAAATAATAGTTGAGAGGTTTTCTGAAAATGGTGCTATCATAATACAAAAAATAATCTATGAAGGGGCCAGAGTGGTGGTGCAGTGGTAGGGCGTTTGCCTTGCAGGCGACTAACCTAGGACAGACTGTGGTTGGATCCCCGGCATCCCATATGGTCCTCCAAGCCAGGAGCGATTTCTGAGCACATAGCAAGGAGTAACCCCTGAGCATCACCGGGTGTGGCCCAAAACAAACAAACAAACAAACAATCTATGAAACCACAGAGGTGCTTTGTTTAAGCTGCTAACTAACATATAGTCACTTCAAATGCTGGCTCATTCCAAGAGTTTCCTTATGGAACGCTCATGATATTTTATCTGAACATCCCAGAAAAAAAGCATTTCTATTTAAAAGTTAGATACAGTCCTTACGAAATCAGTTACTTTAGTGATAATGTTTAGTGTGGTGGGAGTAACATGATAATAAATAAGAAAAATTACAGTTCCTTTAAGTTTAACAGAGTTTAACAGCAAACATCTCAGATCAGAAATGACTACACATTACTTCAAGGGTTGTAGGCTATGCCAGGAGTGATTTCTGAGCACAGAGCCAGGGGTGACCCCTGAGCACCGCTAGGGGCCCAAAAGAAGAGTTGTAGTTTAGAAAGTTACCCCACAACATGCAGGGTCAACTTCCAGCAAGGTCAAATCAGGATGAATCCAGAGAAGATAGAAAAATTCTCCTTTTTGACCATAATGCTTCTTTGTTTTGTTTTTGATTAATTTTGGTAGCAATCCTTGGGAGAAAATTCCAAATTAGTAACTTATTTGAGCCTCAAAGCAGTATAGATGTACATAATAGAATACTACACTGCCATATGAAAAAGATTAAACCTCACAGTTCATTACAACTTAGAACTAAAAGTCATCATGCTAAGCAAAATACATGAGAGGGAGAAAGAAAAATACTAAATGATCTTGTTACCATACAACTGGCTAACCCCTAAATGGGCCCTTGAGTTGCTACATATTAAATGAGCATACAAAACTTCAAGTGTTACAAAGTTATAATTACTTAGGTTAAAGCTTTAAGAAGGTAATTGTGAGTCCCACAGTGTCCTATGTCCAACCCTCATAGTTGTGCTTCACTGGTTTTGTCTCTTGGTGGTCCCATGTGATTGCCCTGGGTATATCCATTCTGTTTCTCACTAGTTCTATTCTTCAGTGTCTATAGGTCCAATATCCCTCCAAAACCCCATGTTCTCAATGTTCCACTTGTCTGTCACTGGTAATCTGTGGTATGCCTCTAACTGCTGGTATTTGCTGCTCTTGGTCCCTTTGACTTTTCTTTGTTTTCTGGCCATCTGCTGATTTTCCTGGGCACTCTTGTCCATCTGATTTATATGCCTGTCACTTGTCCATTTCCATTATAGATCTGATTATCTACTCCACCTACCTCTCATGCAGGTGATATTGAAGATAATACATTGAAAGTGACCAGTAGTATTTAACTAGTGTGCCTGGTAACCTGTGCCTCCCCGTCTTCTTCTGTAACAATTTCACTCATCTGCGATATTCTAAGAAAATAAGAAAAAGGCATAGACACTGTCAAATAATGACTAGCCTTGGTCAGATAATGACCAACCTGGCCTTCAGTTACAGAACTGAGATTTCCAAGTAAAGTGGGGAGGAGGGAAGGAGAAAAAGAATTGGAGTAGTAGAACTATAAGAGATGGGTGGTATTGGGAACTGTATTAGTGATGAGGTGTGGCAATTGTGTATATCAACACTAATAAAGATTAACATTATTGTAGACATGTAAATTATAATAATTTAAATTATCGTAAAATGACAAATTTTTAAAATGTACAATATATTTATTTTATTTGCAGTTGTTATTTTGAATGTCTGCTTTGATCATTTTTACCATCTCGTAAACCTACTTAGATCTTACTTTTTCTCATTTTTATTGAGTCCTCATGATTGTCAATACTGTTCCTAATAGCATTTCATGCTTGAATGTTCCAATTCCGCATCCTCCCCTACTGCCTGCTTCCCTCCACTGCTGTCTCAAGAACCCCCTCCTGTCTACTTTTTGCTCCCCTACTCCTTGGTAAGCTCATTTCTGTAGATAAGTTCTCAGGGTTTTGTTTTGTTTTTTCCTTTGGCACTCTATTTCCTTACTGTGTTTCTTTATATTCCACAGATGAGAGAGATCATTCTATATCTGATGCTCTCCTTGTAACCGACTTCAGTGGGCATGATCTCTAGTTACATCCATGTAGTGGAACTTTATTTTTCTAATTGCTGGGGGAATAATATTTAAAGTATACTGAGAAAAGTAGAGTGAAAGCAATAATACCAACACTACTATTTCAGGCTCGCTAGGAACTATGAGGTGATGAAGCTGTTCTTTTCCAGCCCCCTGAATGTAGGGCAGAGGCAGCATTCCAGTCAGGACAGGCCACTGTGGTTTTTCAGTGGAGTCTTGAGTGTACTGCCTCAGGAAGCTGTTTGCTAGGGGTTTCAGATCCATGGCTGGAGGAGAGATTTATGTCATAGATGGAAATGTGGCTCAACGACAGGAATGAAGTGCCCCAGATACTATTCAGCCTTTCATTCCTGACCCACATGTTACTAAGAGGCTTAATCCATTTCATTTTGAGCCTTAACTTTCTGTTACACTGAAAAACCTCAGTCCTGTTGTTTTTTGTTTCTGTATCTCTGAGTTCTGCAAGCCTTTAATTGTTCCAGTTTTCTGTCCTGTACATTTCCCCCAAAATATGCTTTGCACAGGCAATTTGGCATAGAGAGTTTCCCTGTCCCTATGTGCCACGTGGCTCTATTGTTCATAAAATATACTCCTCGTGACACAAACTCATTTTTCCTTCTGTGCTACTTACTGGGCCACCAGTTCCATTCTGGGTGAGTTAAATATATCTCCAAACAAAGCTTCATGCTGAATAAACTTGTGGTGACCATAGGTATGTCACCAATCTGAGTAGTTTTTTTTTTGTTTTGTTTTTTATTTGGTTTTGACTCTAAAGATTGTTTCCAGCTAAAAGGAAGCATCATATAGTGCCATCTATTTGGAAATTTGACATGGTGGGAAGTTATTAGATACCATATATCACAACATTGATTTTGAAAGTTTAAAATGTGCAATCTATATAAAGGGAAAATGAAGGAGAAATAACTCCTAATCCAACCCCCCCAAAAAACCAGGAAGAAGAACAAAGATGAAAAGAAATGTATGAAAAAGTAAGAAAATGAAGAAGAGAAGTTACAGGAGAGGAGTGGCCAAGGGCCTCAAGTACATTGTAATATGGGAAAGTTGTCTAGCTATACACCCAAACTACAGAGTTAGGGGCCAAAGAGATAGCACAATGGGTAGGGTATTGCCTTGCACACAGCCAACCTGGATTCAATACTGGCATAGTTTATGATCCCCAGAGCCCACCAGAAGTGATTCCTAAGTGCATAGCAGCTCATAACCCCTGAGCACCACTAGGTATGGCCCAACCCACACCTCAAAAAATATTTTTAAAACAACCTACAATTAACAGCTTTGAAAAGATGACATCTAAACTACAATCAAATTTTAAAATCTTCCTGTTAAGGTGACAGACTGGGGTAGAGAGACTTGGGAACACTGATGGAGGAAAGTTGAAAGAGATGGTGAGTTTTATGCTAGAATAGTATATGTTCAACTACCAGTAACTTTGTAAATAAAATAGAATTGTATAGATGAATAAAATGTTAATTTTAGGGGCTGGGAGGTAGTACAGCTATTACCATATAGGCCTAGTATGTATCTGACCTGGGTTGGATTCCCAGTACCGTACAGTCCACCAAACATTACCAGGAGCAGCCCTGACAAAGCTGAACACCCAGGGTATTCCAGCTAATCCCTAGGACTGCGGGGCCCGAGCCATACTATAGGACTGCAGGGCCCGAGCCATACTATATTCTTGGGGCATTATATTGAACCCTAGGCCAGTTGGCCAAGATTCTCTCCTGAAGAGAGAGAACAGTTAAATGTCAGAAAGAGTGGCCAAAGGGAAAAACTGAGGATAATGATGGTGGGAAATGTTCATGGGTGAAAGGATGTACATTGAAGACTGAAATGCAATCATGAACAACTTTGTGATCATGGTGTTTAAATAAAAGGAAATACAAACGAACCTCTCCTGAAAAGCCTGAGCAACAGTACAGTGGGTAAGGTGCTTGCCTTACATGTGGTTAACCCAAGTTAGATTCTTGGCACTCTATATTCCCCTGAGCATGGCCAGGAATGATTTGAGTGCAGAGCTAGGAGTAAGCCCTGAACACAGATCTTAAAATAACTGTTTTAGAAACTTTTATCTTCTATAATGGTGAGGAATTTAGTAATCACTATTAAATGTGCATGCTTTATTACAAAATATTAAATATTTAGATTCCACAACGAACCTTTTAATCTGCTGTCATGGCAATTGAGGCATTTTTGTCTGACTTAGTGTAATTCAATATTTTTTCCATGCTTCTAGGATCCATCATAAAACTATATTTGTGGGCCCGGAGAGATAGTACAGTGGTGTTTGCCTTGCAAGCAGCAGATCCAGGACTAAAGGTGGTTGGTTCGAATGCCAGTGTCCCATATGGTCCCCCGTGACTGCCAGGAGCTATTTCTGAGCAGACAGCCAGGAGTAACCCCTGAGCACCGCCAGGTGTGACCCAAAAACAAAAAAAAACTATATTTGCAATATCTTTCAGGGTTCCTGCCCTGAGTGTTATACCCTATGTACCAGAGGGTACTCCTATATTTATAAACTATTTTTATCTAAATGTGTGTAGTCTATCTCTTGATTCAGTTAAATCTTTTCCTATATCTACTATCCCAGCTCCTGTTGATATTTTGATTCAATGGTACATTTTATCAGGACAGGTTACTTCCCTATCATTTTACAGGCACAGCTAATGTCCAGTTTTGGTTCACATTGAAATTTAACCCTAATTATTTGTCTATTGTCCAGGGGTGCAAGAGAAGATGGAAAGTCCTGAATTAGAAGGACCCCTGTTGTCATGCAAGTAAGAGGTCTCTGCATTGTATTAAAATAAATGCTAAACAGGAATGAATGAGACACTTCTATGGGATTAAGGAATATAGTCAACCTGAAAAGTCAAGGTTTTCAAGGCCCAGAAATTCATACTGCATATCTTAGACTCTCATTTTTACCAGAGTCTTGACCTTGGCATAAACAACTGCCTTTGCTAGGAATAAAACCCCTTTTGGCGACTGAGTATTTAAATCGCCAGTCTTCAGAGAATAACTGAGTCCTGATCCAATTCTTTGCTGAGGAAATGAGACTATATATTTCTAAGGACATTCTGTAATTTTCTTTTATTTTAATTTTAAATTGCCAACTAATCCCTTTCAGGTTTTTTTGGCTTTTTTCAATATGCTAAACTGAAGAATAATCACCAAACTGCATCATTTTAAAAGTTTCTATACTCCTCATATTTACTAAACTCTGAATATAGCCCAGCAACAATTGTATTCTCTCCCAGCAATGAAAGTTTTAACTATACTGCTACCTGTGAAAGAAATGTTCACTTACAATCTGCAAACCACATGGTGCACTCAGGCCAGCTAGGACCCAGGGGCAGGGTATCATGCCCAAAATACTACCCAGTCATCTGCCTTTTCAGTCCTCACCTTATATCAACAGCTATAAAGTCTAGATTTCTGAGGAAACATACTCTGAAATGGAAACTATTATGCAGGATGTTTCTGAGGGCTCAACACCTATACAAAAGAGATGAAAGAGAAGGAGTGGAAAGAGAATACAGTGGGTAAAGTACTTGTTATGCATGTGGCTGACCCAGATTCAGTCCTCAGCACCCCATATAATAGTTCCCCCAACTACATCAGGATTGAACCCCCAGTGCAGAAACCCAACATTAAGATGTGAGCACTGCTAGATATGGCTCAAAAATAAAAAGAGATCTATAAAAGAAATACATTAGTAAAATACAGAATTAAAACTATGATGCAGTCTGAAAAAAAGACATCAGTTAACACCATGGTAAACTCTGGAAACAGAATGACTGGTTTTCTCAAATTGGATTAAGAATGGACAATTATACACTTACATTGATTACTCGTTAACTCTGTGATTCCTATGTAAATGATCTTCCTGTGTAATGATCTTGGGTAAGGTGGATTTTTAGTCAAGGTCATACTTAAAGAGAGTTAATGCCCAAGTATAAATGGAGCCCCAGGCTCCAAAACTAGGATCTGGCAAGACAAGGGTCTGGAAGCAAATGTCGATGCAGGAAATAATCCACACAGTGAAAAGTGAAAGAATGGGTTTAGAAATTCTAACACTCAGTGCAGAAATCCCACCACACAATCCTTCTGCTCCTATGATGGAAACTAGTTTAGTGGAGGAAGACCAAAGAATGAATGCCTTCCTTTCTGAAACCCAGAGTTTTTATTAGCAAGAACCAGATCACACTCTAGGGCAGGGTCCTCAAACTTTTTAAACAGGGGGCCAGTTCACTGTCCCTCAGACCATTGGAGGGTCTGACTACAGTAAAAACAAAACTTATGAATGAATTCTTATGCACACTGCATATATCTTATTTTGCAATGAAGAAAGAAAACAGATACAAATACAATATGTGGCCTACGGGCCATAGTTTGAGGACCACTGCTCTAGGGTGTAGGAGGACTATCAAGTAGGGAGAATCCAATAATCCCATCACCAGATCACAATCTAGGGTGGATTATGAATACTGATTAAGATAGGACCATTAATCCAACATCTCCCCATAATTGACTTTATAGAAAAACAAAATAATTAATATTCCATGGTTCTAAGAAAATGGTGGATGCTTCTAAAGATAAATTAAAAGGTTGGCAATATTTTGCATAGTCTCAGCAAAAGTTCGGAAAATATAAACAAAAAAAATTTGCCTAAAATAAGGTATCCCTACCCATAAAGCATCCTGACCCAAGACCATATATAGGCTCCAGGCACAATAATGTGTTTAACTCCAATGTCTTTCTTCAAGATCCCAGGAAAGGTTTTCCTCAATAACAGTTTTCTTTTTTTTATTTTTTTATTTTTTATTTAAAAAACTTTATTACATACATGATTGTGTTTGGGTTTCAGTCATGTAAAGAACACCACCCATCACAAGTGCAACATTCCCATCACCAATGTCCCAAATCTCCCTCCTCCCCACAAAATCCCCGCCTGTACTCTAGACAGGCTTTCTATATCCCTCGTACATTCTCATTATTAGGACAGTTCAAAACATAGTTATTTCCCTAACTAAACTCATCTCTCTTTGTGGTGAGCTTCAAGAGGTGAGCTGGAACTTCCAGCTCTTTTCTCTTTCGTGTCTGAAAGTTATTATTGCAAGAATGACTTTCATTTTTCTTAAAACCCATAGATGGCTGAGATCATTCTGCGTCTTTCTCTCTCTCTGACTTATTTCACTCAGCATAATAGATTCCATGTACATCCATGTATAGGAAAATTTCATGACTTCATCTCTCCTGACAGCTGCATAATATTCCATTGTGTATATGTACCACAGTTTCTTTAGCCATTCGTCTGTTGAAGGGTATCTTGGCTGTTTCCAGAGTCTTGCATTGGTAAATAGTGCTGCAATGAATATAGGTGTAAGGAAGGGATTTTTGTATTGTATTATTGTGTTCTTAGGGTATATTTCTAGGAGTGGTATAGCTGGGTCGTATGGGAGCTCGATTTCCAGTTTTTGGAGGAATCTCCATATTGATTTCCATAGAGTTTGAACTAGACGGCATTCCCACCAGCAGTGGATAAGAGTTCCTTTCTCTCCACATCCCCGCCAACACTGCTTGTTCTCATTCTTTGTGATGTGTGCCAATCTCTGGGGTGTGAGGTGGTACCTCATAGTTGTTTTGATTTGCATCTCCCTGATGATTAGTGATGTGGACCATTTTTTCATGTGTCTTTTGGCCATTTGTATTTCTTCTTTGTCAAAGTGTCTGTCCATTTCATCTCCCCAATTTTTGATGGGATTAGATGTTTTTTTCTTGTAAAGTTCTGTCAGTGCCTTGAATATTTTGGAGATTAACCCCTTGTCTGATGGGTATTGGGTGAATAGTTTCTGCCACTCAGTGGGGCAGAGTATACTGGGCGCTATTTCTTTTGAGGTGCAGAAGCTTCTCCGTTTAATATATTCCCATCTGTTAATCCCTGCTTTCACTTGCTTGGAGAGTGCAGTTTCTTCCTTGAAGATGCCTTTAGTCTCAATGTCCTGGAGTGTTTACCTACGTGTTGTTCTATATATCTTATGGTTTCGAGTCTGATATCGAGGTCTTTCATCCATTTGGATTTAACCTTCATACATGATATTAGCTGAGGGTCTAAGTTCAATTTTTTGCAAGTGACTAGCCAGTTGTGCCAACACCGCTTGTTGAAGAGGCTTTCTTTGCTCCATTTAGGATTTCTTGCTCCTTTATCAAACATTAGGTGATTGTATGTCTGAGGAACATTCTCTGAGTATTCAAGCCTATTCCACTGATCTGAAGGCCTGTCTTTATTCTAATACCATGCTGTTTTGATAATTATTGCTTTGTAGTACAGTTTAAAGTTGGGGAAAGTAATTCCTCCCATATTCTTTTCCCAATGATTGCTTTAGCTATTCTAGGGTGTTTATTGTTCCAAATGAATTTCAAAAGTGCCTGATCCACTTCTTTGAAGAATGTCATGGGTACTTTTAGAGGGATTGCATTAAATGTGTACAATGCTTTGGGGAGTATTGCCATTTTGATGATGTTAATCCTGCCAATCCATGAGCAGGGTATGCGTTTCCATTTCCGTGTGTCCTCTCTTATTTCTTGGAGCAGAGTTTTATAGTTTTCTTTGTATAGGTCCTTCACATTTTTAGTCAAGTTGATTCCAAGATATTTGAGTTTGCGTGGCACTATTGTGAATGGAGTTGTTTTCTTAGTGTCTATTTCTTCCTTATTACTTTTGGTGTATAGAGAGGCCATTGCTTTTTGTGTGTTAATTTTGTAGCCTGCCACCTTGGTATTTGAGTCTATTGTTTCTAGAAGCTTTTTCGTAGAGAATTTAGGGTTTTCTAGGTAGAGTATCATGTCATATGCAAACAGCAGGAGCTTCACTTCTTCCTTTCCTATCTGGATTCCCTTGATATCTTTTTCTTGCCTAATCGCTATAGCAAGTACTTCCAGTGCTATGTTGAATATGAGTGGTGAGAGAGGATAGCCTTGTCTTGTGCCAGAATTTAGAGGAAAGGCTTTTAGTTTTTCTCCATTGAGGACAATATTTGCCTCTGGCTTGTGGTAGATGGCCTTAACTATATTGATATTGAGAAAGGTTCCTTCCATTCCCATCTTGCTGAGAGTTTTGATGAAGAATGGGTGTTGGACCTTATCAAATGCTTTCTCTGTGTCTACTGATATGATCATGTGATTTTTATTTTTCTTGTTGTTGATGTTGTGTGTTATGTTGATATATTTACGGATGTTAACCAGCCTTGCATTCCTGGGATGAAACCTACTTGATTGTAGTGGATGATCTTCTTAATGAGGCATTGAATCCTATTTGCCAGGATTTTGTTGAGGATCTTTGCATCTGTATTCATCATCGATATTGGTCTGTAATTTTCTTTTTTGGTAGCATCTCTGTCTGGTTTAGGTATCAAGGTAATGTTGGCTTCATAAAAGCTATTTGAAAGTGTTCCTGTTTGTTCAATTTCATGAAAGGTTTGAAAGAATTTATTAGTAAATCTATCTGGGCCTGGACTTTTGTTTTTGGGCAGACATTTGATTACTCTCTTAATTTCCTCAATAGTGATGGGTGTGTTTAGATATGCTACATCCACTTCATTCAACTGTGGAAGATTATAAGAGTCCAAAAATTATCCATTTCTTCCAGGTTTTCATTTTTAGTGGCATAGAGTTTCTCAAAGTAGTTTCTGATTACCCTTTGGATCTCTATCATATCAGTAGTGATCTCTCCTTTTTCATTCCTAATACGAGTTATCAAGTTTCTCTCTCTTTCTTTGTTAGTTTTGACAGTGGTCTATCAATCTTGTTTATTTTTTCAAAGAACCAACTTATGCTTTCGTTGATATTTTGGATTGTTTTTCGGGGTTTCACTTCATTGATTTCTGCTCTCAGCTTTATTATTTCCTTCTGTCTCCCTATTTTTGGGTCCTTTTGTTGAGTACTTTCTAATTCTATGAGCTGCATCATTAAGCTATTCAGGTATGCCCCTTCTTCTTTCCTGATGTGTGCTTGCAAAGCTATAAATTTTCCTCTCAGTACCGCTTTTGCTGTATCCCATAGGTTCTGATAGTTTGTGTCTCCACTGTCATTTGTTTCTGGGAAGGTTTTCATTTCCTCTTTGATTTCATCTCGGACCCACTGGTTATTCAATATTAGGCTGTTTAACTTCCAGATATTAAAGTTTTTATTTTGTGTCCCTTTGGAGTTCACATATAATTTCAGGGCCTTCTGGTCAGCGAAGGTAGTCTGCAAAATTTCTATCCTCTTGATATTATGGAGGTATTTTTTTGTGCTAGCATGTAGTCTATCCTGGAGAATGTCCCATGTACATTAGAGAAGAATGTGTATCCAGGCTTCTGGGGGTGGAGTGTCCTATATATATCTACTAGGCCTCTTTCTTCCATTTCTCTTTTCAGGTCTAGTATATTCTTGTTGGGTTTCAGTCTGGTTGACCTGTCAAGTGTTGACAATGCCGTGTTGAAGTCTCCCACAATTATTGTGTTGTTATTGATACTATTTCTCAGATTTGTCAACAATTTTATTAAATATTTTACTGGCCCCTCATTCATTGCATATATGTTTAGGAGAGTGATTTCTTCCTGCTGTACGTATCCCTTGATTAATACAAAATATTCATCTTTGTTCCTTACAACTTTCCTAAGTATAACGTTTGCATCATCTGATATTAGTATGGCCACTCCAGCTTTTTATGTGTGTTGTTTGCTTGGATGATTTTCCTCCAGCCTTTTATTTTGAGTCTATGTTTGTTCTGACTATTCAGGTGTGTTTCTTGTAGGCAGCAGATGGTTGGATTGAGCTTTTTGATCCATTTAGCCACTCTGTGTCTCTTAACTGGTGCATTTAGTCCATTGACATTGAGAGAAAGAATTGTTCTGGGAGTTAGTGCCATCTTTATCAATAACAGTTTTCACTGTCAGGTTAACACGTTAGCCCACCCTGAGACAAGTTTCATATTTGCCGGCATATAAGATGACCCTTCAACCCATGAAAAACTTCCTAAAAGTCTTAAAAGTAAGTTACTTCTTCAAAGTAAGAGGGGTGCGGATCACTCCTCCCTGAAGCTAGAACAAGTTTCAGCATGCCATATACCAGCATATAATGACTCCCAACTTTTAGGAATTTTTTCATGCGTTGAAGGGTCGTCTTATACACCAGCAAATACAGTATATGCCAAGACTGTTCCATTCATTCCTAGACAATATCCAATTGCTTAGGCCAATCTTCCTTTATGGTCTCCCTGTCATGTCAGAGTTACCTAGGCTTAGTCAATGTAAAGATGTGAAGGTCAAATCAAAATGATGAACCAGAAGGTGGCCTTGGGCCTCTCATCCTCTGAAGGAGTGTCCTGGTAGGAAATGGTCTGTCCCATCCCTCTTCAGGATTGGGAGAGATTCTAATCTCCAGACTTTTCTTGATGTTGAGAGAAGGGCCCAGGCTGTAACCAGTTTGTTCAGATACAGGGTCCATACTGGTAGAGGGTTAATTCCTGGTATAGGTGCAGAGAACCATGCAGGACCCAAGGTTCGGGGTAAGCAGATGATGTCCAAGTGAATAAACTCTAAGTCAAGTCACTAAGGCAAATAACTGTTCAGTTCTTGCCTGTAGCAAGAAATTACTGTTCTGATCCCTAATAAATAATAACTCTTCTTAGCATCTACTATTTTCCAATTTTAATGCACCCACCTATGCAAAAGGAACTATGCCATAAGATACTATTGGGGCTTAAGGGGAAGATAATAAACCAAACAATTGCTAACCTCATTCTATCAAAAGCACAAAAACTTCAAAGGTAACTATCTATACTATCTTCTAAGAATTCCTGCTAGCAAATCTAAAGAGAAGGAGGAAAGCTGTAACTACATAATGAAATACACCATAGAGTATACAAGTTTAAGAGATACACTTAATAAGTATACAAAGAGGGTATGCATATCCCCTAAGTATTTTGAAATATTTTGAGTAGAGAATAAGTTCCTGATCACAACTTCAATCAGCAATGCAATCTTGTGGATTCTGGAAAAAAATGGCTGGAAACAGTCACAGATCAAGAAATGACCTAGAGCCAAGGATCTCTCAAAAGCCTAAAACAGTTGTAAACAACAGTTTATGGTGAAATGAAGTGGTAGAAATTGACCACTGAGAATACATCAGCAACAGTGATATTCCTGACTTCTTATTTGAGGATGACTTACAGTTCAAAGACTAGAGTGACTCCAACAGCAGCAGCAGTCAGAGCAATGACATAGAGCAGAAGACCTTCATGCAGGATGAGTTACTAGAAAAGACCATGAACAGTTTACACACCAATTGCTGCTCAAGCCCCACTCTCCAAGAAATGGGCTGTCCACAGCAGGTCTAGCTTAGATGATTTATATTGATCCTTCAAACTTTCACCAGAGTGGTATCATAAAAGCATCAATGCAGCCACTGTGGCAGCAGTGACATGATCTACCCAGGAGAAAACATGGCCATATACAAGAAGGAAGGGCTAAATACAAGATAGACAGACATCATATAATATGGATGGACATTAGACAAACATAGAGAAAGCCAACACATACACTCACACATAGATGGACAAAAGAATCGATCTATAGGAAAAAATCGACCCTGCTATAATGGGTCAGAGCACTTCAAAATACAAAGCCAGCATGTCACTTGAAAAAGTTTTCTAGGTCTTTGGAGTAATTGATGTTGATGGAGGGGGAATTTTCTGGAAAAAAAAGTCTTAAGGCTTAAAACATGCATAGAACATTTTTAAAACTATCATAATATTTAAGGCTGAGTAATAAATGATATGTTAATGAGCACTGTAAAAAGAGTCTATGATATTCAGATGCCTTATCCAAGGATCTTTGTGAGTCTGAGTTGATAGTAAAATGTCATCTATGTAATGTACAAAATATCCCTGGAGAAACTTTGTATGAGCTGGATGTAAAACCGCATCAGCAATATATTGACAAGTGGTGGGTGAATTCACCATGCCCTGTAGCAAAACCATCCACTGAAATTGCTGCATAGGGGACCTGTAATTAAGAGAAGGAACTGAAAATACAAAGTTTTTTCTGCCTTTGGGGTGTATATAAATATTATAAATATAGTCCTTTAAGTCAATTAATACCAAAGACCAGTCTCTTGGAATGGTTACTGGTGAAGGTAAGCCATTCTATATCTTGCCCATCAAAACCATCTGAGAATTTACAGAACTTAAATCAGTTAAAAGTCTCCAGCTATATTCTGGCTATTGTAAATAGTGCTGCAATGAATATAAGTGTGAAGAAGGCATTTTTGGATTGTGTTTTTGTTGTCCTAGGGTATATCTCTAGGAATGGTAGAGTTGGATCACATGAGAACTCAATTTCCAAGTTTTTGAGGAATCTCCATATTGTTTTCCACAAAGGCTGGAGCTATATACCCAACAACAGATAAATGACTAAAGAATGAACCACATACCCAGAAAACAGATAAATGGCTAAATCAACTGTGGACATATACACAGTGAAATACTATGCAGCTGTCAGGAAAAAATAAAGTCATGAAATTTTCCTATACATGGACGGACATGGAAACTATCATGCTAAGTAAATAAGTCAGAGGGAGAGAGATAGACCTTCATCTATGATATTTAAGAAAAATAAAAGACATTATTGTAATAAAACCCAGAAACAATAGAGATGGGGCCTGAAAGGACCAGCCATGATATGAAGCTTACCACAAAGAGTGGTGAGTATAGTTAGAGAAATTAATACACTAACAACTATCATGACAATGGTCGTGAGTGAGAGAAGTAGAATGCCTGTTTCAAATATAGGCAGGGGGTGAGATATGAATGAGATGGGGGATATTGGTGGTGGAAAGGTTGCCCTGATGAAGGGGAGTGTTCTTTTTCTTATAACTGAAACCCAACTACAAACATGTTTATAATCATCGTGCTTAAAGATATTATAAAAATAAAGTAATTAATGTGAAAAAAGTATCCAGCTACCTGGTGGTTTCTTTATAATAAATACTGAATAATTCCAATTAGAAAAATAGATTTTAATGAGTCCCAGTCTCAAGTGTTCATCTACTAAGTTTCTAAGTGCCACTAGTTTTGTGCTGTGGATAGGCCACTGAGGAATCCAGATTGGATCATCAGATTCCCATTCAATGGGAATGGGTTCTGCGCACTTGAATCAAGTGGCCCCAAGCATAAAGGCAAAACCTCTGAATTAACATACTGGAAGGTGTTTTTGACAAGGGATGTGATATTCTACTCCCCATTGCTTATGCAAATCACGTCCCCATAGGTTCCAAAAAACTGGAGCTACATATGCTGTAATACCACCTGTTGATTTTTTTGATTCTATGCACTTCAAATACCTAGCACTTGGCAAATGGAATTTGGAAGCAAGACCCCCTCCTATCCCTTCCAAACTGTTTTCAATTTCTTGTAAGGCCCGATTTGGGGGCCAATCTCTTAAAGAAATTGCGGCTACTTCCATCTAGTATCAAACATTCCTTCGAACTCTGCAACCTTCGGTGGGGGACCCACAGGGGTGTGGGAATGAAGGTCGCTAGTAATTCGTGGGTTTACTCGAGCAGGACCACGATCTGTGAAGAAAACTTGAGAAGTTAGTAAGAAAAGTCCTCAAGACAACACACGCTGTTCAAAAAGGGTTTATTGCCCGGGGAGATCAGCTTTTAAAGGCAAAATACGTCATAGAGGTGTTACAGTTTTTCCACCAATTACAATTGCAAGCACTCATTAGCATAAGCTGGGGGCAGGTAATAGGGAGGGGTAAAGAGGTAGAGAGCACATGTTTATACTGAAAGCACAAGATTCAAACAGGGTCTTATAAATTTTACTCAGCAAGCATAAATAAAAAACCAGCTGTAAACATATTAATCTTTTGCTAACACAAAGGCAAGTTGCTCTATGATTTTCTTTCTGGCTGGATATATTGGGCTGCTTTGAATTTACTTTAGTATTTGTCTATTTCCTTTGTCCTCAGGGCATGGGTGCCTCTGGTCACGTGGGTGACAAGGTCAGGGATTTCTGAGGTGTCCTTTGTTCTAGGTTCCAATAGTTCAGCTAGGCTCCCCACAGAACTCTGTGCTTCCAATTTCAAGAGTTTACATTGGATTTTCCTCTTTAAGCTTTGCAGTAAAACCTCTAAGTGCATTATCAAAAGTCTAAGGGTTAATACTTCCAAAGTCTCCTTTCCTGATGTTCTCTATTTTTCCAGGCAAAACAGTCAACCCCAGGGAATCAAATCAGTGGCTTTTGCCAAAGAAAATCACTCAAATAAAATTTGAGCTATATTTTCACCTTTCTTAAAGGTCCAGACTGTTGGTACTGAGACAAGAATTATTATTTCCCCTATGTGGTCAGTATCTATAATCCTTAGGTGAATTATTATTCCTTTGAGAATTAAACTACCTCTTCCTAATATCATCCCTACAGTCTCTGGAAGTATTGGCCCTGTTTTGCCAGACCCATTCTTATAAGGGCATTGACCCAGGAGAATGGTCAAATCTTCCAGATGGGAGATATCTAAACTGCAGTTTCCTTAAGTGGCAGGCTTTAATGAACTTAAACGGTGGAGTTCTCTTGGTCTGGGCTGGGTATCTGAACTATTGATGAAAAAGTTTCCTGATTTTGAGGGGCCAGGGATTGGCCCCTAACCCAGTTTACTGAGATATGTTGATTAAGTCTTGTTTTCAAGGTCCTTGCGTGGGAACAAAAAAAGTTTGTGATCTGCATTGGTTTTGTAAATGCCCCACATTGCCACACTTAAAGCATATGACCTGACATTGTGAGATAGGCTTTGGAGCCCTCCCCAGTTGCTGGGGATATGGTAAGGTACTGAACAACAGTCTCTTACCCCATGAAATCCCTTCCCACAAGTTGGGCAAAGACCAGGTGATTTCCTTGGGTGAAAGCCACTGACTTGATTCCCTGGAGTTTGCATCTGAATAGCATATGTTGTTAAAGGTATGGTAGGGGGGGCACAGGGGTATAATTGTAAGTCCCAGCATTTCTACAATCAAGTAAAGATTCCATGACATCTTCTCTCTAATTGGGTATACGATAGCCTGACAATATTCACTGGCATTATCAATGGCTGTTTTTCATCAGGAGTTTTTGACTTCCTGTAACTCTAATCTGCCTTTTAATTCCTTCTGTCAGTTTTCCCACAGATTCTGCATATGGCTCCATAGCTCCCTGAAAAATCTTTATATCACTACCCTTGTACTTGGTATCTGAATCATTTTTCCCAAGCCTTCAAAGCAAGTTCCCTGACAAGTCTCAAAACAGTACAGGTGGTCTTGCCTGCTTATTTTGTTCTGTGTACTCCCCTGCTCCTGTCAGCATCCCATAAGACAATATGACTCCTGCAACCATCTTTCCAGAGAGATTGAAGCATTAATTTTACTCTTAGAATTTTCAGAACACCACATTTTCCACTGTAAATATTGAGAAGCACTCAAACAGGCAGGCCCTTTGCTACAATTTTTAAAAGTCCTGGTGGGTCAAGACCCACCATCACTCCAGGTTTCAAGGAATTCAACACAAAACAGAGAAAAAGGACCATACTCCAAGCACGCTTTCTTAACTCTACCAAGGTAATCCATGTTTAAACCCTCATAAGTTGAAGTCTGATTGTTTTCCTGATGGAGAAAATGTGTTTCTTACTCTGTGTTAGTACCAATTTCCATATGAACTAGTCTTTGGGAGAGGCAGGTTCATTCCACACTCTAAAAAGCTAAGATTGAGGGGGGTTGGGTGAGAATCTTATATATATGCCTTCTTATTGGTCCATTTAAATATCATTTGATTCACTGTGTAAGTCAATATCATCAAGTGAAACAACTAGAGGATCTATTGGCCTAAAGCCAGTAAGGGGCAGCAGAACAGCAATCTCATGGCTTTAGGTTCAGCCATGTGTGATCACTGGAAATGCCTTTCTAATTTTGGACTTTACAGACCTTTCAGAAATATTATAAAGCACTTCAGAAACTTTTAATTCAAGGTTAGAGTATTCCGCGCTGCTTCAACAACTTGTAGTGAAAGGTTAGATGTTTCAGCCTGTATCTTTTGATTCTCATGATACATACAAAATGAAAAATACAAGAAAAGCCATCACCAATGAAGCTGGTATGAGGAGAAGCCAGGTTCCTTTAACCAAAGCCTAAGCCACTGACATCACTTTGAACCAAAGAGTCATAAGCCTAAAAAGAAAAAAACAGAATAATGAAATCCACCTGAGAAACAATGAAATTATCACATCACCAATCAGTGGCAGAGTCCCTGTTTCAGTTTCAGGTCCAAGTTCGGGCAACATCTATAAATGGAGCCCAGGCTCCAAAACTAGGATCTGGTGAGACGCTGGTTTGGAAGCAAATGTCAATGCAGGAAATAATTCATACAGTGAAAAGGTGAAAGAATGTGTTCATAACTTCCAATTCTCAGGCCAGTAGTCCCATCACACAAGCCTTCTGCTTTTAATAAGGAAAGCAGCTTAGTGGAGGAAGATGGAAGAATGAAATCTCTCCTTTCTGAAACCCAAATTTTTTATTAACAAGAAACAAGTCACACCTTAGGGTGGAGAAGGAATACCAGTAGGGGGAAATCTAGTAATTCCATCATCAGATCACACCCTAGGGTGGAGTATAAATAGTGATTAAGATAGGACCAATAATCAAACATCCAGGAGTCTTCTAAATGTGTGTTCTGGAGGAACATTACAGCAATAACCACACTTACTGATAACTCTACCAAGTGGGTGCAAACTTTCTGATTTTCCATCTAACAAATATGAAAACTATTATATTTACTACAGCAAGAGTAATATGCTTCTTTGCATTAATCCACTTAGTAGAAATATCACATGTGAAATAACAATTATGATGGACATTGCACTCTAGTGAAGTTTATGGTACTTTATTTTTTTTCATCTACTAGGAATCACCTCAGGTGCTACACTAGTAATTCAAATAGGTGGCTGACAGAGAATATGTTGTGTAAGTCTTCAAAAGCATTACCTTATCAAGAGACAATGACCTGTTCCCAGGGCCAGGATACGAGTTACATAAGCCTGACAAGTTCTATCTCTAGTAGTGGAGACTGGTGTCTTTACTGTATAGTTACTGTTTTTACTTTTATAATTGAAAGATTTTGTTTGAGGGGAAATGTCTTAAGACTATACAGATATCCTATTTATTTAGTGTTTGTTTGATTGGTTGGTTTGGGGTCATGCCAGGCAACACTCAGGTTACTCCTGGTTCAGCATTCAGAAATCAGTCCTGACAGGCTCAAGGGACCATATGGGATTCTAAGGATCAAACTCGGGTTGGCCATGTGCAAGGTAAACTCCCTACCTGCTGTGCTATTGCTCTAGCCCCCAAATATCCTATTATTTTTATAATAATAATAATTTTTATTTTAACCAAAGTGGATTACAAATATTTCAGAGTAATATTTTAGTTACATATTGACATTGAATCAGGGGAATTCCCACCACCAGTTGTCCTCCCTCCACCTCCATTCCCAGCATTCGTCCCCTATCCCCCTCCCTTACCCCTCGGGCTGCTAGTACAAGTGGTCCCCTCCGTGTCTATCTTGTTGTAGATTGAGCATCGATTCTGGCTTAGAGTTTGGTGCTAAGTCTGATCATTTTTATTACCACTTAGTGATCATACAACTGTTTGGTCTTGGTACCTTCCACTATTTCCCCCCTAAATTTGAGAGGCGGAACAAGATGGTTCAAGTTATGTGGTTCTGTTTGAAGAGAAAAAAGAAAAAGAAAAAAAAAAGAAAATGGGGTAAAAATCATACAAGCAAAAAATGGGCAGAGTCCTTCTAGAGACTATAAATATTAATTTGAGAGAAGAAAGTGAAAAGGAAGAGAAGCACAACTACAATACAGAAGGAAAAATAAAAAAAATCCAAAAAGCACCTCAGCAATAAAGACAACCACCACACAATACCCACAGTCCTGAACTAAAAACAAAACAAAGAACACAAAGTAAAACAACAACAGCAACAACATTAGTTACCCCCCATCCTATATTTTAAACCTTTGCCCACTTATTTTAGCATCTATCTTGCCCACAATTACTATGGTTGATTTTACATTTTCCTCATTTTGTCTATATTTCTTCACTGTATTTCATCTGTAAGAGCTGTTCCTGGTCCCCAGTGTCAATGTGTTCTCTAAGCTCATGTGGAGCTATTTTAGAGTAGATTGTATTTCTCACAATTTGTAATAATTTTGTTTTTCTCTCTACATGGCTGGATCTGCTCCCACTTACAAGCAGTCTAGCAGTGCAATGGCAGCTGCCCAGTTGGCTTACCATACTTTCATAGGTTCAGCCAATGATAAAACAACTCCAGCAGATGCAGTTTATTAGTTTCAGTCATTAATTACACAGGCAGCAAAAGCAAGATCATTACAGTGTCAGTATGCCATGTGACTAGTCCCACAGGATGACACTGAATTGAAGAGGACAGATAACAGTATGAGCACTAGGTCACGGTGTTATAGAGGCTTATTCCTCCACAACTGGAAATTATAGCAAAGCTCTTTACACTGCAGCTTGCACTGAAGCAAAATGTGTCTTGGTGAAAAGCTCCATGTCTCACCAGAACCAGAGAGACAGATGAGAAACTGTTTTATGGCAGCCTTCCCCAAAATAGGGAGGTATATGAGAAATGATCTTGTCATGTTCCAGTCAGGATTACTGGGTGCCCTGCCAATACTTACATCAGACTGTGTTTGAACCCTAGCAACATGGCATATTTAAGATATTTAGTCTCCAAGCCCTGATGGCAGAACTATTCCCCTAAACCCACAACTGTAATGAATGTGCCATGAATGTAAAGTCTTTAACTGACTTGTTTGTCTCTATATCCTCAATATTTAAAGTAGTAACCGGACACAGTATAAATGCTCAGTAAACACTGGGTGGTTGGGTGGGTGGGTGGGTGGATGGATGGATGGATGGATGGATGGATGGATGGATGGATGAAAATAGTTTGCAATGTCAGCTCTGAGGAAGTAAAGAGATGTCTGCTATTGCTTTCTAACTCAAAATTGGATTCATGTGTCCTTTCTATTTCTCTTTTAGGTCGAGTGATTTGCCTCTATAAAAACAAATCCAACAAATAGCATTTATATGATGTTCCTTTACTCTTATTCCTCATTGAATGCAGGATGTTTGCCAGGGACCAGTTTCTGAGAATGCTGGCTTCGATGCTGTTGGAATGTCAGGTCACTGACCTTTCTGCTAGAACAATGTGGTTCTCAATACTTGCTTTACCTTACAGCTAGATTTTTAAAAGCAAAATGAACTTTTTTTGCTATAATCTACCCCCAGAGAATCTTCTGTAATTACTCTATGTGGAGGCCAAGTCATGAGTAATCATTTTAACACTGCAGGTGAAGTTATTGTAGAAGCACAGCTGAACACCACTGCATTCAGTACCTAACATGTTTGCAGTTCACATCAAAGCCCTTTATGATACACCTGCTCTTGAGAGTTTAACTATATTTAGTAACAAAATTCTTTATTCCTGAGGACAGTACATAGGGTATTTTGCTTGAATCTGACCCAAGTTATATCCCCAGCACCAAATAATGTACCAAAGCTTTTCCAGGAGTGATTCCTAAGCACAGAGCCAAGAGTAAATTCTAAGAACTGCAGGTGTGGCTCAAAAACAAAAAGAAATGCTTTTATTCTATAAAAGATAAAGGGCAATCAAATGCACAGTGCCCTAGGAGAGGAATTAGTTTGGCTTATCAATAGGCATGATTGAGTCTAAAACCTAACTATGAGTAACTTTGAAAACCATGGTGCTTTATTAAATTTGTTCAAACAATAGTGGTTGAGCAATGGGTTCAAACTTCAAGTGACCTAAGTTTGAACAAGTTCTGTCATGTACTAGTCCAGTAATCCTTGCCAACTAACTTCACTTCTTTAAAAAATAAAAGCACCTATAAATATGCCTGACATTGGTCAGTTCCTTGATATGTGTTTATTAATGCTGGACACAAATCTAGGCTTGGCCTATAGATTTAGAGCAACAATGCCCACCCACTTTTTAAGATAACCAGAAACTAAAAATATACAATAGTACTTTTTATGATTAGGTGATGTACACATGGCAGCTATAAACATTATGCTTCTTTTATGGAAATGTTAGACGTATTTGTTATCTCTTTTAAACTTTTTTTTTTTTTTTGGTTTTTGGGCCACACCCGGTAACGCTCAGGGGTTACTCCTGGCTATGCACTCAGAAGTTGCTCCTGGCTTGGGGGACCATATGGGACGCCGGGGGATCGAACCGAGGTCCGTCCAAGGCTAGCGCAGGCAAGGCAGGCACCTTACCTCTAGCGCCACTGCCCGGCCCCCTCTTTTAAACTTTTCTTAGATATATTCTTTTTTTTTTTTTTTTGGTTTTTGGGCCACATCCGGCGGTGCTCAGGGGTTACTCCTGGCTATCCACTCAGAAATAGCTCCTGGCAGGCATGGGGGACCATATGGGACACCGGGATTCGAACCAACCACCTTAGGTCCTGGATCGTGATATATTCTTAAAAATCTTCTTATATCATCTTTCTGCCCAGCAACAAATCTTGAAGTAAACTTGACTTCTCATTGATGTGAAAACTGAGACAAGAGACACGGTGTGGGGCTGGAGAGATAGTACAGCAGGTAAGGTACTTGCCTGCATACAATCAACCTGGGTTTGATCCCCAAAACCCCACAAGAAATGATCCTTAAGCACAGAGCTAGGAGTAACCCTGAGAACCCCTAGGTATGGCCCAAAAGAAAAATAGAACAGAGATAAAGAGATCTGGTGTGACCCTGGCATGTTTATTTAGTCTTACGACCAGTAACTCAAAGATATAAATGGGCTATTAATATAGTGAGAGTGTAAAATCACCCCACTCTCCATATCTTTAACCACAGGTGAATGAGTCTAAATCAGTCTAAAGTACATGAAATAATATAAAACAGGCTGAGGGTGAACCACATATAGTCTGGCAATTTTCTACCTCATAAGGAGAGCCCACTGCCGGCCAGAACTATCTCTTTTTGTTGACTACAAAGACCACCCCCAGGCAGGGCAGTAAGGATAGAGTAAGTACAGATAGCTCAGGATATCCTGAGCCAGTTCCACCCAGGTTTACATATAAAACAATCTTTGTTTTGGGTGAAGCCAAGTTGTAAACAAACAGATACAAAGAAACCAGGGATTTTCTTTGTTTTAAGTAAAATAAGGTATAACCTAACAACTGCCCACTTTTTAGTTCAAAAATTTGAGAGGGGTACATAAGTCATGTTCTACTGTTCTTTGCAAGAGGCAGAAACTCCAGATCAGAACTTACAAAAGTGGTTGTTATTTTGTATAGGCCAGTATAAAAGTTGGCTGTAATCACATCAAAGTTTAAATTGTATATAGCATTTTCAAAATATCATCTTTTTCCATATACAACTCACAATACTTTTTCATAGACTCTATGAACATAAACATTAGAACTTTTCTGCAGGTACACTTAATTTGAAAATTCTTAAACATTCTTTCACGGAGTACTGTAATACAAGTCTAGAAATAAACATTAGAACTTTTCTGCAGGTACACTTAATTTGAAAATTCTTAAACATTCTTTTACGGAGTACTGTAATACAAGTCTAGAACATTTTAGTTCCTTTCCATAAATTTTGTTAAACAAAAGCACAAGAATATTTCTGCAGATGAATGGTCTCACTCATCTATGGGTTTTAAAAAAAAGTGAAAGACATTCTTGCAATAATTTTTAGAGACAAAAGAGAAGAGGGCTGGAAGTTACAGCTCACATCATGAAGCTCACCACAAAGAGTGATGAGTTTAGTTAGAGAAATAACTACATTGAGAACTATCCTAACAATGAGAATGTATGAGGGAAATAGAAAGCCTATCTAGATTACAGGCAGGGGTGGAGTGAGGAGGAGGGAGACTTGGGACATTGCTGATGGGAATGTTGCACTGGTGATGGGGGGCATTCTTTCATTATTGAAACCCAACCACAATCATGTTTGTAATCAAGGTGTTTAAATAAAATATTATTTAATAAAGAATATTTCTACAGATATACATACAGTTTGAAAATAAATTTGCTAAAACATTCTTATAATAAGCACTGTAATAAGAGTCTACAGCATCCAAGTTCCTTTTCCATCGACTTCTGTGGACAAAGACATAAGAACATTTTTGCAGACATAATTTGAGAATAATTTGCCAAATACACAATCAAACATCATGGCAATTGGGAAATATTCACTAGGATAGCTGAAAACTTTTAAAATCTAACATTACTCATTTCCTCGGAATTGTACAAATTAATATTAAACCACTAAATTTGGATACAATATTTTCTGTTTGCAGTGGGACATAGAAAAAAACAGCTATTAAGATCCATTCATATAAAACAGTTAAACCAGCAATATAATGACTGATACAAATAGGGTCAAGAAATTAGCCTAAGAGAAAATACATTTTTTGGATGTAAACCAGGTGTAGGAGGTTCTGAAAACAGCTTCTCCTCAGCTAAGCTTGAGCTTTGATCTGCCATCTTCTCCTTCTGTGTTAGGCTGCTGGGGTCTCCTCAAGAAGTTGTTGAAGGTTGAGGTCCAAGGTCCTTGCAAAAGGCACCTCCAGTAGAGGAAAGATAGTAGATGTCAGTAACTGGAATGCTGCCCAGAGTTTTCAGGTCTCTTCCCTTCACTGCCTATTTCTGTCCTGCCTTAGGGGGTCTGTGCCACCATAGTTGGTGGAGCAGCTGAGTGAGGCAAGGAGATGAACTGACAGAACCTATGTAATTGGTAGCATATCAGCTAGCTTTCACTGGCAATCCACCAGGTCCAGATACATTAACAGCTTTTGGATCCTGTCCTTTCACGACATCAAATTCCATAGCCTCCTCATCTCCAACGCTACACAGAAACTTCCTATGACATTTTCTCTTAATAGCTTCCCAGTGAACAAAAACATCTTCTTTGGTGTCACTTCTGTTGATTAAGCCATAACCATTCCAGACATTGAACCATTTGACAGTGCCCAGGACTTTTATTGCCAGCAGTGGCTTGTCTACTTGACTCTGTGCCTGGGGTGTGAGGGGTATCTCTGGTAGAGCCATTTTCAGACTCTGAGTTTGCAGAGATAGCAGATGGGGGTCTCTCTGGTTTAGTGCCAGTGTTAAATGATAAATGATCAGCCCTGGGAAAGCCTTTAGATCAAGGATTCGTCACCACTGGGAAGGCACTCTACCCCTCTTGTGGCATGTATGCAGGAGAATATCTTAGAAGCCTGGCATGTACACTCCAGAGCAAGAAATACAAGCAGATGGACCAGAGCAACATGAAGCCATTCAGAACAGGATCCATGTGCACTGATGTTCCAGTGAAAGGCACAGCACATTCAGTCCAGTTTGAGAGGGCTGTCAGGGTTATAATCCACCAGAGGGTTAAGTCACTCACCATCCTTGTGGTCTTCTCAGGTCCCTGGGTCCTAGGTTGCTATCTGGGCACCAGTTGCAAAATCTTCCCACACTCCTTATCTCCAACCCCAGGTAAGTGAGTCTAAATCAGAGTCGCACATGAAATAACCCAAACCATTCTGAGGGTGAAACACATATAGTCTGGCAATCTTCTACCTCTTATATAGATCCTGATGCATGCCAGAACTATTTTTTACTGAGTACAGAGATCAGTAAGGACAGACTAAGTACAGATAGCTCAGGATATCTTGAGCCAGTCCCACCCAGGTTTACATATAAAACAATCTTTGTTTTTTGGTGAAGCCAAGTTGTAAACAAACAGATACAAAGAAACCAGAGATAATCTTTGTTTTAGGTAAACTAAGTTGTAATCTAACATCAGAGCAATAGCTCAACAGATCAAGATAGTTTGATAAGCAGAGTAACCAGCTCCAATCCTGGGCACCACCTGGCTCTCTGAGAACTACTGAAAATGTTCTTCTGAGCACTAAACTGGAAGTAGCCCTTGAGCAACATCCAATGTGGCCTAAAAACAAAGAAGCACAAAAGTCTACTAATAGGTCCCCCTAAATAATTGTGCTGGTCATCTGCAGAGTTCTAAGCTGCAGAACATGTGGGGACAATTTCTTTTACTTGTTCCTATAAAAAGCAGTATTTGTACCTGAGGAAATCTAATCTATATACACTCCTTAGTTCAGGACACTGTTTTGCTCCACTTATATCTTTTTCTTATAAAATATTTCAATAACCCCATAGTTCCTACTTTGAATGAACTAAAATGAAATGTCCTTGCTTTACCACCCTCTTTCTTTCTCACGGCTTGCTAATTACAGTGCTAAAAAATGCAGTGGAAAATGACAACACTGAAGACTAATAACCACAAGATGGCAGAGTTTACCATTTCATTTTTCCCTTGTTTCTATCATTTATTCATTCATTCATTCATTCAAGATTCAGTCTTTTCGTGTCTACTCCATCTAGAGATTTTCAGGCATTAATAGGATTATAGAAGAAGTACATGATGTGATATGGTTCCTACTCTTAATGAAGTTGGGTGGAAGACAGCTTGTGGGGAAGGAAAAAAATACACCTGAGAACATTTAAATGAAATATATGTTAATATATAGTTAAAGACTAAATGGGTGCTATAACTTGCTATATAAATTTGCTATGTTAGAATGGGCAGGGAACTCTGCATGAAGATTAGTTGGAGCTGAGATGAAGGAAAATCTGGAAAAAAAGAAAGAATAAAACCCAGAAAAAGGATTAATGTGGGTATGCTATTAAAGTAAAAATGAATACACATGTGTTCAGGTCAGTGATGAAACTAACCTGGTTTTATAAAATGGATATTAAGTAAACAAGATTTAAATCAATATAATCTCCAATGATTTTGCTGGAATAATACCTATTACAAAAGCTTTAATTATGTATTAAGTCTGCCAATAGCTAAAGCTTTTGGGCAGGCGATTCGGTCTAGTCTCACTTTTGAAATTTGTAAAATATGCAGGTTAAACAAGATAACCTCTAACAGTCCTGCCAAGTCTTATGAAAATGTTGTGGGACACAAAGGTCCCTGAAAATGTGTATTGGGGAAAACTGTCAGAAACCTGGACCAGCCTGAAGGCATGAAGGACTTTGAAACAAAGAATCCATCTCAGGAGCCCAGAAAGCTTTTAAGATGCAAAATTCCAGCCAAATTTCAGCCAAAGTCTAAGGAGGCTTCCAGAGAGGAGGGGAGCTGGACCCAGTGGGAGGAGAGGTACCAGGCCTGAAACAAAGGCCACAGAAAGAATATCCAAAAAAGATCAAAATGGTGGGGATAGTGCAGCAGTTAAGGCACTTGCCTAGCATGCGGCCCACCCAGGTTTGATCCCCAATATCCCAAGTGGTCTTTTGAGCATGGTCCAGCAGTGATTCCTGAGTGCATATCCAGCCATGATCATCACCAGGTTTGGCCTTCCAAGAGACCACCAACTGCTCCACGCTCACTCTCCCTGTTGGCAGCAACCCCTGGCAAAGAGCTGAGAGTTGGGGGTCAGTTTGGGAAAACTGTATTTAGACCAACTTGGCAAAGAAGAGGCGTGGCCATGCTACCTGTACACTGTGGCCCGTGCATGTGCCACCCGCATTTCCGCTCTTGAGATGTGTGATTTCAAACTTTCAGACATTTTTGTTTTAATTGCTTGATTTAAGCAATGTAATTACAAAATTGTTCACTGTTGTGTTTCAATCATACAATGTACATCATTCTTCACCATTCTTCACCTTCCTGTCACCAATTCCCTCCTACCCACACCCCTGCCTTGCTCTACGGTAGGCAATTTGCTTCTCTCTCACTCTCCTGCTCTCTCCCTCTATCCTCTCTCTCTCTCTCTCTCTTTCCCTTTTGTCACTGTGGTTTGCACTATTGTCAAGGAATGGGGGTCTTGTGTGTCACGTTCCCTCCTTTCAGCAAGAATTCTTGTCCAAGGCAATCAGTTCCAACTATCATTGTCCTAGTAGACCCTTCTCTACTCTAACTGCACTCACTGTTCTTTGTGTGGAGCTTTCTACCCTGGAAGTCCCTGGGAGATTCAGGACTGGTGAAATTCCATGTGGAGCCCCTGCAAGGTCTCACATGGGCACTGGTGTCCTGAGCAGCAGGTCTTACAGGCAACTGTCAAGAAGTTCCTGAAGTACATTTGTTCTGCCTGGACCTGTGCCCTTAATTCCATTGTGTTTGGATATTGTTACCATACTGTCTTTTATTTTTCTTATATCCCACAAATAAGTGAAATTACTCTATGTCCATCCCTCTGGCTCATTTCACTCAACATAATAGTCTCCATGTCCATCCATGCATAAGCAAATTCATGACATACTTTCATACTTTAATGTTAGGATGTGTACCGTCTCTCTCTGCTCTGGAGAAGCCAGTGTTCTCTCTTGAGCACAACTTAATTAACCTCCATCCTGACCTCCCTTTACTTCCTCAATAAACTTGTTATATACTTCACTATGCATCTCCTTTTTTAAAACATTATTTTCTGTAAGGGAAAGGTGATGAACACAAACAGCCTGGTAAAATTAGGACTGACTGACTTTTCTTCAAAGAGCAATTTCTAGCTCTAGCCTGAGTCCATGGTTTCCCAAGAAATTAGGTCCCAAGAAATGGGATCATCTCCCATGACAAGCAGAACAAGTGTACTTCAGGCACAGCTTCACAGCTGCCTGTAAGGCTGGCTGGTCAGATCAGGAGAGCCCGTGAGAGACTGTGCAGGGGCTCCATACTTTCACTAGTCCTGAATCTCCCAGGGACTACCCAGGTAACAGAGGTGGCTAGACAAGAAAAGGGTAGATGGGAATGTTGCACTGGTGAAGGAGGATGATTCTTTATGTGACTGAAACTCAACAACAATAATGTCTGTAATCAAGGTGCTTAAATAAAGATATTATAGAACTGAACAGAAATAAAAAAGAAAGGGGTAGATTGTCTTCTCAAGACTACTGCCTCTCTCCTTCTCACATTACATTAGCCACCTGGGAACCTCCACTGGCAACAAAATTAAGAGGAAAACAGAGAAGCAGGCAGGAAAGTAAAAAAAATGAGGAGGGAGGAAATGAAGCATGTGAAGAGTTGGAGAGAAGGGAAAAAGCAAATTGATTCTTAGATCCCTAGAAATTTCTATGTGATCATTGCCATGTTTCTGTTGCAAATATAGACAGTGCCAGTGGTGGTTAGAGCATGGGTTCTGCTCGGTTCAACCACTGGACTGGTCACTCCCTGTCTATTTAACTTAGCATCTATATGCTTTCCAAAACATCAGCTATATGCTAAAACCATGCTAATCAGGAACAGAAATAAACGAGGAAGACAAGAAAGATCCTTTCTCTGGAACTTATACTTTTGAAGGGGAAATAAGTCCAAAAATCATCAATCACATAAGAACTTGGGGGATTGTACTAAGTGCAAAAGTTCAGAGTGCTGAGAACAAATAACCAGAAGGCCTAACCAACCAAGCCTGGTAGGTCAGAGAAGCTCTCCCTAAGGAAAGATAAATCAGGCAAAGGAAAGGAGAAAGCATTTCAGGTCAAGAGATCAGTTTGTGAAAGGGCTCTAAGATTAGGAGTTTGGCTTAGCAAATAATTAAAACACCCTGCAAGCTAGAGAAGAGACAGCTGTGGAGATAAAGAGGCAAAACAAAGTCAGGGTGTTTAAGAGAGCAGAACCTAGGATACCTAGTGTCTGAAGGACACAAGAAAGCCTGTCAACTTTATGCTAAAGCAATGAGTAGTCTTAGCTTCTTTATTTGTCAAAAAGAGAAAATAGCAACACCACCCTGGTAGGGTCTCTGTGTTGATGAAAGGACACTACTACTCTTTTACACCCTTCACTTTATTTTTATTTTGGGAAAGGGGCCACATCTGGCACTGCTCAGCAACTACTACTATGCTATGCCAGGGATCAAATGGGGGTTGACCACAGCAAAGCAAATGCTTTAGCTACTATATGCTTTGTCTGTCCCACATGTTGCACTTTTTATTGACTATCACCAAGTTATAACAGCACCACCTCTAAGAGCTGTGTTACCACCAAATATTGTTTCTGTCTCTACAGTCAAAACCCAAAGCCAAGTCATCCTCTCCAACTTGGATTATTGCTAGGTAGTCCCCTGACCTCTTCTGCTCCCCACCAATCGATTATCCATGTAATTTGACTAGCTTTCTTCTTCTTCACCAAAGCTTTATAATTCTTTAGATTTGCATGTAATTTTTATCTAACAATTCTTTTTTGTGTTGTCGTCATCAGCTTATAATACTACAGAATTTGCAAATTAGAGCTATGCACTTCTGTGTATGTGCAAAGTCATCCCACCACCCAAAGACTCCTCTTCTTCATGCCCCTCTCCCCACTATCCCCTTTTTATAGTTTTTGTTTGGGAACCACACAGGATATGCTCAAGATTCTGCTCTCTAACACTCCTGGTAGGGCTCATATAGGATAGGCTGCTGGGGATTGAACCCAGGTCAGAATGTGGAAGGCCATCACCCTATATGCTCTATCACTCCAGCCCTTCTCCTCTCCATTAATCTCTAGTAAACACCAATAATTTTTAACATACCCAAGAGTTAATTTAATTGAGTTTTGCCAATTAATTTGTTTTAGTAACTTATATTCCCACCTATGAACAAATTTATCTAGTCATGTCTTTTACTTCATTATTTCATTGAACAGTCACTTCGAAATAGACAAAGCCCATATATTTTGTCCCAACAGGTACAAATTAATTTTATTTATTAGAAGAATCTGTGGAAAATCATCCCCTTAGCAAAAACCCCAAAGTAAGGGTAGTCCCCTGGGCAAAAACATTTTAGGTCTGAGAGAATAATGGGGCAAGAAGCATGCCCACAAATAAATAGTGGGCAGCAAACTGTTGTGTTTAGGAAAGAATAAAATAAAACAGTTTAGGGTCTTTTAGGTGGAGAGGGCAACACAAGCAAAAATAGAACAGGAAATTGTCACCACAGTAGTCTATACCAAGGTGTTAATTGATTGGCTATGTGAAATATCCCAGCTTCTGATCTTAATACACCCATTGAATTTTGATGGGTTTACTAAAGGTTCATAATGTCTGTCAACTTATAAAATGACTCATTTGTGAGGGAAGTGTTCAATAAGGTAAAATATAGTCTAAAGGGAGTCTGTGAGCTTTCCCAGGGCATGCGAGATGACCCTACAACTTGGACAGCTCTGTTTCTTTAGGGGGCTGTCTCATTCTCTTGCAACTGGTCATCCTGGACTAGATGGAGATCACAGATGCCAATCTGATGCCAATCTGGCTTTAGGCAGCACTATTTTGTACTCTGACTTTTTTAAATGCAGAAGTTTTAAATAGAAGTTTTAAAACATGGGCATGACTTTTAAATTATGAATGACCATCAGAATCCCTACAGCATTTCTCAGAAATCCAGCACACCAAGTTACTCCACTTGCCATTCTCTCCCCTCTCATTTTTCCACACCAAAAATACCTTCTAGTGACTTCTTTCTGATCTTTGGATAGAGATCAAATACTTAAGACATAGCAATTCTGTCCCCCTCCCTCAGATGTGCACTTCAACTCTGAATTTCTACTCTACTAACTTCGTTCACTGGTATTCATCCTTAACTCTTTTCTTCAGGGAATCCTTCCCTGATGCACCATCTAGTTAGGGTTCTTTTTATTTTGAGACCCATGTTTATTTATTCTGTTCATTTCTCTTATTCCTACACAGTCACACAGTCATCAATATGACTGTCTGATGTGTTTCTACTATTATGCTATTATAACCAAGAAAGCAAAGAACAAATATTTCTTGCTTATTTTTTGTATCCTAGACCCATGCACATTGCTTTATAGGAAGCAATCCAAAAATATTCCTTGAACAATGGCAATACTGCTTGCTACAAATAAAAGTAATAATTATTTGCATTATATAATAATTGACTAATTCATTATTTATATAATAACCTATATTTAAACTATTACTATTTTTTTGGTTTCTGGGTTACATTTAGCAGTACTCAGGGGTCACTGCCTGAGGTTAGGAGACCATGCAATTCCAAGAATAGAACCCAGGTCTCCTGCATACAAAGTGCTCAACAATCCAGAATATTATTATTAAAAATGCTGTTTATTGACAGTTATTCCTCCATGAACCAGACCTAAGCAAAATAATGGCATAGGTTCTAGTTTCTTAAACCATGGGTCACAATGACACATAGGTTTGCATAACTGATTGTGAGAGGAATTAATATCTGTTTTAAATAAATTTATGCTTCATTAGCAGTAAATGTCTGGTTTATAAGCCTATTTTACATCTATATAGATGGAGTCATGTTAATATTTCTTGGGTGAAAAGAGGTCATGAGTGGAAAAAGTTTAAGTAGTCCTGGCTGAGACCAGGTTGTCTGTAATTAAATACCTTTTCTCAGAGTCCTTACAAGCTATAGTTAGATCAAATGTTATTGTGTAACTATAGCTACCACCAGGCATGAATTTGAGACTGAAATCAGCCTATACCTAAATCCTCAGCCTGCTGCTATCTTTGTGATTTTGAATAAGTTAGCTTCTCTGAAGACAGTTTGTACTGGCAGTCATGAGACTTTAATGAGATCGGGCATTTAAAATACCCTAGTGCCTTGAATATAGTATGCACTCAACACTATTATTTGAAACATAGCATCAGACAAGTGCTGATTGGAGCCAGAGTGATAGCACAGCGGTAGGGCATTTGCCTTGCATGCTGCCAACCAGGATGGACCCTGGTTTGATCCCTGGCATTTCATATGGTCCCCTGAGCCTGCCAGGAGCTATTTCTGGGCACAGAGCCAGGAGTAACCCTTGAGTGTGGCCCCCAAACTAAAAACAACAACAACAACAACAAGAAGTGCTGATTAAAATGTACCTAATAAAAGGTCCAGAGTATTGGTGCCAGAGTGGTGGCGCAAGTGGTAGGGTGTTTACCTTGCTACGCACTAACCTAGAAGGGACAGCAGTTCGATCCCCTGTGTCTCATATAGTCCCCCAAGCCAGAAGCGATTTCTGGGCACATAGCCAGGAGTAACCCCTGAGTATCACTGGGTGTGCCCCCCCCCCAAAAAAAGGGGGGCAGAGTATCAAAGGGCCTCTGAGAGCATGCTATCTCACACTATTGTGCTTTAAAAAACTCCCTCAGGTTGTATGATCTTGAATGAATCTTATAATCCTGTGAAATCAAGAGAAACTTGAAGGAGGCAATTTCAAGAGGCTACAAAAGTGTAAGTCAGGGGCCTCAAAGAAATGTAAATGTGCTGTTTACCTTATGCTTTAGTAATATCCTCTGAATGCAAAACAATAAAGGAGGCCCCCAAAATTTGACTTTTAAAAGGATAACAAACCTCTGAGGGCATCAATCTAAAGCTTATACTTGGATCAAATTCATCTGTCTTTGATTCTTTGTGTTCCTGATTCTTCAAAGCAGATTACCTTGAAATAACTCAATTAATTGCCCAGGTCCCTTGTCTGGGTGACTAATAGGCAGATAGCCTATTTTATGCCATTTAAATGTTACCTGATATGCTTCAAGTATTGCTTCTCCTTTGAATAGGAACCTTTTAAAAAAGCTCTTTGAGACTGGAGCAATATAGTACCACACTGTCAATCTGGGATCGATTCCTGATGTCCCAAAAGATTTCCCCAAGCTTGCCAGGGGTTATTCCTGAGTGCAGAGCCACGAGAAACCTTTGTGTACCACTGGGATCTTTGGATGAGGTCAGAGAGATAGTGCGGTGGATAGGACATTTGTCTTGCTTACCGACAAGCTGGGTTCAATTCCAGATATCCCATATGCTCCTCCAACCCCTCAAAAAAACAAGGAGTAATTCCTGAGTGTAGAACCAGGAGTAACTCTGCATATTGCCAGGTGTGGCTCAGATAAAAAAGAAAAGTAAAAGGTATCTTCGTAGGGTTGTGGGTACTTTGACAGTGGTGGGTACAGTAACTTTGTACATTAAAATCATAAACATCAACACTATTTCAACTGGAACAGACAGAAATATAGGGATAGGGCCCCGGCCAATGGCAATGAGTACTTGGAACATAACAAAACTAAGAGACAGGATTTAAAGAAGTTACTCTGTCACCAGTCCTAAGGTTGCTAGAACCCTCTTTGTGGACACAGAAAAGAAGGCCTGATAAGACCTTTAGCTGGTACCAGCAGAGGCCCAAAGAAGGCAGGACTCCCTCCAAGAGAAGCTCTAGCATGACCCAGGGCCAAAATATTATGTCAAAGAAGATCATCAAATGCTCCCAACTCTTCCTTTGGCAACCACCTTAGCAACAGATGCTAATTAAATTAATCCCTTAGGTGCAGGAAATCAGTTCAGGAAGGATATACCTGATCCTGTAGTCTTCTAATCAGGCAGTGGTTAATAGCAGGTGCTTGGAATCAACTAGATAAGATTAATTCAATGTTGAAATCCTTGCTATGCACCATATGTGCTTGGAGATCATGGTTAAGTTCATTTCATCAAGTCTAATAATGAACATCTTTCAAAGTTGTTTGAAAGAATAAATGAGATAACAGGAATTCATCCAGGAAGTGTTCACTGTGATTTTTAAGTGTTTAAGTATATTTATTATATAATAATATTGGTGTTTAACTGTAACTGACTGTAACCTTGTTTTCTTTCTTTCCTTTCCTTTCCTTTCCTTTCCTTTCCTTTCCCTTTTCTTTCCTTTCCTTTCCTTCTTCCTTTCCTTTCTCTCTCTCTTCTCTTCTCTTCTCTCTTTCTCTCTTTTTCTCTCTTTTCTCTTTTCTCTCTTTTCTCTCTTTCTCCTCTTTCTCTCTTTCTCTCTTTCTCTCTCTCTCTCTCTTTCTTTTCTTTCTCTCTTTCTCTCTTTCTCTCTTTCTCTCTTTCTCTCTTTCTCTCTTTCTCTCTTTCTCTCTTTCTTTCTTTCTTTCTTTCTTTCTTTCTTTCTTGTCACACCTGGCAGTGCTCAGGGGTTATTCCTGGCTCTGCACTCAGAAATTGCTCCTGGCAGGCACAGGGGACCATATGGAATGCCAGGATTCAAATTACCATCTGTCCTGCATTGGCTGTGTGCAAGGCAAATGCCCTACCGTTATGCTATCTCTTCAGCCCTGTTTTCCTTTCCTAACACCATGCCAGGCTCTTTCAAGAGAACCCTAAGCCTGTGTGCTCACCCTCCCTGATGGAGAAATGCAGCGGCAAGGATGGGAAGTCCAGACTTCTGGTCATTGGGACATCTGACTGGTAAGACCCACATACAGAACACAAAGGGGGAAACTTAGGAAAACAGATGAAACGTGTATACCCCACCACCCCATCATCGCACACAGTAAAATTCAAAAGCAGAACTTAGAATAATTATGGGTGCAGAGCAATTGTATAGCAAGTAGGGTGCTTGTCTTGTGTCCAGCTCACCTGGGTTTGATCCCTGGCACTCTAACTGCTCTGCTAAGCCTGCCAGAAGTGATTCCTGAGTATAGAGTCATGAATACCACAAGGTGACCCCCCCAATGAAGAATTTAATATAATTTGGCCCAAACTTCTGATAGTTGCTGATTGTTTTACTTAAAATCCACTTAAAGGAGTGGGCTGTTTTTGGACAGGAACTGTACAACCCCCAACCAATCCCCATCCCCACCCATCTGCAATTGCACTGATGCCCTAGACACTGTCTCTCTTACCAGGAAGTTCTTATTCATCCAATGTCTTCAGTCACCTTCCAGCAACCTCAGGTATTTTCTGTATCCCCTCTAAATCCTCCAGGAATTTCTCTAAGCCTTCCACTGGGTCCCAATGTAGCTGTCCTGCACAAAGAGAAAAGTCCACATGAGAATAATGTGATAGTCAATGACAAGTCAGTCAGTTCTCACCCCAAGCTAAACTTGTCCACCCCTTGATGTGATGTGTCCAACCTCCAGATCTATAGGATATGCATCTCCTTGGTGCAAGTTAAAAAAGAAAGATAATGTTTTGAATGTTCCTGTCCTGTCTTCAAGGTCCTGTCTTTAAGGTGTTAATTTACTCTTTTTCATTTGAATTTGGTTTGGTTTGGTTTTGGGGTCACATGTGGAAGTGCTCAAGGAATCGCTCCTGATGGATGTGGGGAACATGTGGAGTACTGGGGATCAAAACTGGATCAGCCAAATTTAAGGTAAGTATCCTGTCCAATGCACTATCTCTCCAGTCCCTATGTTTTGATGATTTTTGTTTCCCATTTGTCCCTAGATAAGTTTAAAATAATACATTAGAAAATATATTAAATCAGCAAATATTTATGAGAGCCTGTTGTCCCCTAGCATTATGCTTGCTCCTCTAACATTATATCCAGAAATAGAAAAATCCCCAAAGTGGATCTATCCAGCCTGCTACTCAATAACTAACATCAGTCTCAAAAAGAACATACTCTGGAAGAAGCAGAGGTAGAAAGTCATAAAACAAAACTTTCTGGCAGGCAACTTAGCCAACGAATCCAGAAATATAAAATAGGGTCAAGGTACATACCTTGCAATTGGCTAACCTCAGTTTAATACCCAGCACCACATGATCCCCTGAGGATTAGTGGGGTGGTCTAAGAAATTCCTGGCACACAGAATCTGAATATTCTGGCCCTCACACTGAACTAACCACTGGTTGGGTTGGCAAAGAATCTCCCCTCGATCCTCTGAGGCCACCCACCCAAAATAAAAATAATAATAAATTAAAAGTTTATATAACCTTTGACCAAGGAATTTTGCTCCTAAAAATTTATGTAGGGAAGTATTCAGAAAGATGCAAGTATAATAATACTAGAAACAATATCCAAAATATCCAAAACAATATCCAATAACAATAATGGGTTAATAATTCATAATTCATCCACATGATAGAATATTAGATATGGATTAGAGCCATAAGAAGAAGAAACTAAGGATAGGAAAAACACTAGCACAGAATCTTAGCTTTTTGTTTTAAGTTTATAAACAGAAGACTAAATTGGTATAGCCCAAATGTTTAAAAATGTATCTCAGAATAATAGGTTTATTAATGACCTATTTTCTATATTTTCACAAGAAATATTCTTTTCTCATTAAAAAAGCAATGAAACATGTTTTTTATTTAATAATTCCCAAGAAAGACTTCATCTTCTTATAACATGCAGTAACAGATATACTCCTAGTTTCTCCTAACCCAGTCACATATGTTATCCCATTTATAAATATGTATAACATCTGGCATGTTGGACCATACTTGGGAATAAGTCCAGGGCTTAATCTTGACTCTCTGCTTTAGGGATCACCCCTGGCAGTTTTGGGGGCGACCATATGCAGTGCCAGGAACCAAACAGGGAGCAGAAACATGCAAGGCAACTGAATTAAACATTGTACTATCTCTCTACTGGAGAATGTACATAACATTCTTAATCCTTTTAGTTTCATCTAGTAAATTTTTGTAGTTTTTCAAATAGTAAGTGAGCATTCAAAGTCTGCAAGAAAAATATAGGTAACTCTGTGTACCCTTTCTTTGATCCCCCAATGTTCACATCTTATACAATAATATCAATATCAAAACAAAGTAATTGATATTTGTGCAATCAGGGCATTTTACTTAAATGACACTAGGTTAACATGTACCATTATGAGTCACTTAATGACATTTTGCTTAATGATGGCTCATCTATTTGACAGTTGTCTTTATAGACTACAACATATAACCTAAATATGTAGTGAGAACCATGCAGATTTGTGTAAATCCACTCTATGACATAGCCACAAGTATAAAATTACTTAATGACACATTTCCCAGACTGTAATCCCATAATAAAGTAACTCCTGTGATGTCAGAAGTATGTATATAATGTGATCACATGTTTAGCTTTGCATAACCTTCACAATCAAAATATAGAAAACTTCCATAAAGATCAGGATTCTTCATGTTGACTTTCTTTTTTTTATTTAAACAACTTTATTAAATACATAATTGTGTTTGGGTTTCAGTCATATAAAGAACAATACCCATCACTAGTGCAACATTCCCATCACCAATGTCCCAAATCTCCCTCCTCCTCACCCAACCCCCGCCTGTACTCTAGACAAGCTTTCTATTTCCCTCGTACATTCTCATTATTAGGATAGTTCGAAACTTAGTTATTTCTCTAACTAAACTCATCCCTGTTTGTGGTGAGCTTCATGAGGTGAGCTGGAACTTCCAGCTCTTTTCTCTTTCGTGTCTGAAAGTTATTATTGCAAGAATGTCTTTCATTTTTCTTAAACCCCATAGATGAATGAGACCATTCTGCATCTTTCTCTCTCACTCTGACTTATTTCACTCAGCATAGTAGATTCCATATACAGCTATGTATAGAAAAATTTCATGACTTCTTCTCTACTGACGGCTGCATAATATTCCATTGTGTATATGTACCACATTTCTTTAGCCATTCATCTGTTGAGAGTATCTTGGTGTTTCCAGTCTTGCTATGGTAAATAGTGTTGCAATGAATATAGGTGTAAGGAAGGGATTGTTGTATTTTTGTGTTCTTAGGGTATATTCCTAGGAGTGGTATAGCTGGGTCGTATGGGAGCTCGATTTCCAGTTTTTGGAGGAATCTCCATATTGATTTCCATAAAGGTTGAACTAGGCAGCATTCCCACCAGCAGTAGATAAGAGTTCCTTCCTCTCCACATCCAAGCCAACACTGCTTGTTCTCATTCTTTGTGATGTGTGCCAATCTCTGGGGTGTGAGGTGGTACCTCATAGTTGTTTTGATTTGCATCTCCCTGATGATTAGTGATGTGAAGCATTTTTTCATGTGTCTTTTGGCCATTTGTGTTTTTTCTTTGTCAAAGTGTCCATTTCTTCTCCCCATTTTCTGATGGGATTAGATTTTTTATTCTTGTAAATTTCTGTCAGTGTCTTGCATATTTTGGAGATTAGCCCCTTATCTGATGGGTATTGGGTGAATAGTTTCTCCCACTCAGTGGGATGCTCTTGTATCCTAGTCGCTATTTCTTTTGAGGTGCAGAAGCTTCTCAGTTTAATATATTCCCATCTGTTAATCTCTGCTTTCACTTGCTTGGAGAGTGCAGTTTCCTCTTTGAAGATGCCTTTAGTCTCAATGTCCTGGAGGGTTTTACCTATATGTTGTTCATATATATTATGGTTTCGGGTCTGATACCGAGGTCTTTCATCCATTTGGATTTAACCTTTGTACACAATATTAGCTGGGGGTCCAAGTTCAATTTTTTGCAAGTGGCTAGCCAGTTGTGCCAACACCGCTTGTTGAAGAGGCTTTCTTTGCTCCATTTAGGATTTTTTGCTCCTTTATCAAAAATTTGGTGATTGTGTGTCTGGGGAACATTTTCTGAGTATTCAAGCCTATTCCACTGATCTGAAGGCCTGTCTTTATTCCAATACCATGCTGTTTTGATAACTATTGCTTTGTAATACAGTTTAAAGTTGGGGAAAGTAATTCCTCCCATATTATTTTTCCCAATGATTGTTTATTGTTCCAAATGAATTTCAAAAGTGCCTGATCCACTTCTTTGAAGAATGTCTAGAGAGATCGCATTAAATTTGTACAATGCTTTGGGGACTTCATTGCAATTTTAATTATGTTAATCCTGTCAATCCATGAGCAGGGATGTGCTTCCATTTCCACATGTCCTCTCTTATTTCTTGCAGCAGTTTTATAGTTTTCTTTGTATAGGTCCTTCACATTTTTAGTCAAGTTGATTCCAAGATATTTGAGTTTGTGTGGCACTATTGTGAATGGGGTTGTTTTCTTAATGTCCATTTCTTCCTTATTACTATTGGTGTATAGAAAGGCCATTGATTTTTGTGTGTTAATTTTGTAGCCTGCCACCTTGCTATATGAGTATTGTTTCTAGAAGCTTTTTGGTAGAGTCTTTAGGGTTTTCTAAGTAGAGTATCGTGTCATCTGCAAACAGCGAGAGTTTGACTTCTTCCTTTCCTATCTGGATTCTCTTGATATCTTTTTCTTGCCTAATCGCTATAGCAAGTACTTCCAGTGCTATGTTGAATAGGAGTGGTGAGAGGACAGCCTTTTCTTGTGCCAGAATTTAGAGGAAAGGCTTTAAGTTTTTCTCCATTGAGGACAATATTTGCCTCTGGCTTGTGGTAGATGGCCTTAATTATATTGAGAAAGGTTCCTTCCAGTCCCATCTTGCTGAGAGTTTTGATCAAGAATGGTGTTGGAACTTATCAAATGCTTACTCTGCGCCTACTGATATGATCATGTGATTTTTATTTTTCTTGTTGTTGATGTTATGTGTTATGTTGATATATTTACGAATGTTAAACCAGCCTTACATTCCTGTGATGAAACCTACTTGATCGTAATGGATGATCTTCTTAATGAGGCATTGAATCCTATTTGCCAGGATTTTCTTGAAGATCTTTGCATCTGTATTCATCATCGATATTGGTCTGTAATTTTCTTTTTTGGTAGCATCTCTGCCTGGTTTAGGTATGAAGGTGATGTTGGCTTCATAAAAGCTATTTGGAAGTGTTCCTGGTTTTTTTTTTTTTTTTTTTTTTTTTTTTGGTTTTTGGGCCACACCCTGTGACGCTCAGGGGTTACTCCTGGCTATGCGCTCAGAAGTTGCTCCTGGCTTCTTGGGGGACCATATGGGACGCCGGGGGATCGAACCGCGGTCCATCCTAGGCTAGCGCAGGCAAGGCAGGCACCTTACCTCCAGCGCCACCGCCCGGCCCCAGTGTTCCTGTTTTTTTGATTTCATGGAAGAATCTTGCCAGGATTAGTAGTAGTTACTCTTGAAAGATTTGAAAGAATTCATTAGTAAATCCATCTGGTCCTGAACTTTTGTTTTTGGGCAGACATTTGATTACTGTCTTAATTTCCTCAATAGTGATGGGTGTGTTTAGATATGCTACAACCTCTTCATTCAAACATGGAAGATTATAAGAGTCCAAAAATTTATCCATTTCTTCCAGGTTTTCATTTTTAGTGGCATAGAGTTTCTCAAAGTAGTTTCTGATTACCCTTTGAATCTCTACCATATCAGTAGTGATCTCTCCTTTTTCATTCCTAATACAAGTTATCAAGTTTCTCTCTCCCTCTTTGTTAGTTTTGACAGTGGTCTATCAATCTTGTTTATTTTTCAAAGAACCAAATTCTGTTTTCATTGGTCTTTTGGATTGTTTCTCGGGTTTCCACTTCATTGGTTTCTGCTCTCAGCTTTGTTATTTCCTTCTGTCTCCCTATTTTTGGGTCCTTTTGTTGAGTACTTTCTAATTCTATGAGCTGCATCATTAAGCTATTCAGGTATGCCCCTTCTTTTTTCCTGATGTGTGCTTGTAAAGCTATAATTTTTCCTCTCAGTACCGCTTTTGCTGTGTCCCATAGGTTCTGATAGTTTGTGTCTCCATTGCCATTTGTTTTCAGGAAGGTTTTGATTTTTTTTATTTCATCTCGGACCCACTGGTTATTCAATATTAAGCTGTTTAACTTCCAGGTATTAAAGTTTTTCTTCTGTGTCCCTTTGTAGTTCACATATAATTTCAGGGCCTTGTGGTCAGCGAAGGTAGTCTGCAAAACTTCTATCCTCTTGATATTATAGAGGTATGGTTTATGTGCTAGCATGTAGTCTATCCTGGAGAATATCCCATGTACATTAGAGAAGAATTTGTATCCAGGCTTCTGGGGGTGGAGTGTTCTGTATATATCTACTAGGCCTCTTTCTTCCATTTCTCTTTTCAGGTCTAGTATATTCTTGTTCGGTTTCAGTCTGGTTGACCTGTCAAGTGTTGACAATGCCTTGTTGAGGGCTCCCACAATTATTTTATTGTTATTGATATTAATTTTCAGATTTGTCAACAATTATATTAAATATTTTGCTGGCCCCTCATTCATTGCATATATGTTTAGGAGAGTGATTTCTTCCTGCTGTGCGTATCCATTGATTAATACAAAATGTCCATCTATGTCCCTTACAACTTTCCTAAGTATAAAGTTTGCATCATCTGATATTAGTATGGCCACTCCAGCTTTGTGTGTGTGTTGTTTGCTTGGATGATTTTCCTCCAGCCTCTTATTTTGAGTCTATGTTTGTTCTGACTATTCAGGTGCATTTCTTGTAGGCAGCAGAAGGTTGGATTGAGTTTTTGATCCATTTAGCTACTCTGTGTCTCTTAACTGGTGCATTTAGTCCATTGATATTGAGAGAAAGAATTGTCCTGAGATTTAGTGCCATTTTTCTATCTTAGTTTGGTGTGTCTGTTGGTCAGTCTTGTCTTAAAATAGGCCTATCCTAGTCTGAAATGGGTAATCCCCTCAGATGGTTGGGGCTTCACATCCTCTTCCTGACAAAGGTGAAAGATCTTGAAGCCTCCAAAACCTTCTCTGTGGTCTCCAGGGTCACCCAGAAAATTGACATTCACCTCTGAAGCAGGCAGCTTCACTGGCAGGAACGCTGATGAAATTTAGTCTCAGGCAGCTGAAAACAGCATGACCCAAGATGGCTTCTGCACCTTTCTGACTCCTTGCAGAAACCAGCAGGAATCAGTGTGTGTATGTCCCGACTCACCTCTGAAATAGGCAGGATCGCTGGCAGGAATGCTGATGAAATCCAGTCTCCGGCAGCTGGAAATCGCGTGGCCCAAGATGGTTTCTGCGCCCTTGTCTCATGTTGACTTTCATACCATGCTTGTGTAATGCTCTCTCCAATTCCCTAATTCACTAAATATCCTTTTGTCTGCATAATTGTATCCTTTCAAGAATATTATATAAGTGGAATCACACTGTAGTTCATTTGGGGGTGGGATTCGCCTCTTTTAATGTAACAAAATTGTCAGATGCCATTTATACTAGTGTCTAGCCAAGTTGTCACTAGTAGCAATTACTTTTTCCTTTGAGAACAAACTTGCAAGTTTTTCCAAGAGAAAAAAACATATTGCTGATAGCAGGTAGGGTGTTTGTTTGCCTTGCACGTGGCTGACCCAGGACTGACTGGGGTTAGATCCTTGGCATTCCATATGGTCCTCCAAGCCTGCCAGTAGCAAATTCTGAGCACAGAGCCAGGAGTAAGTAACCCCTGAGTACTGCCAGATGTAGCCCATAAAACTCCAAAGAGAAAAAAACATATTGCAAGGTATAAATGCACTAGTGGGTTTTAATTATTCCTCTGTTTAAGGACATCTGGGCTGTTCCCAGTTTGGGGCTATTAAAAATAAAATTTCTTGCATGTATATTCTAATATTTTTATTGTAGTATCATGATTTACTGTTGTAGTAATACTGAATTTTTAAGTTTTTGGATCACACCCGGATACTCAGAGGTTACACCTGGTTCTGTGCTCAGGAACTACTGGCAGGACTTGGGGGAACCATATGCTGGAGATCAAACCAGTGCAAAGCAAACACACTACTCACCATACTATCTCTCCAGCCCTGATGTTTTAGGCATACAATATTATTGTAACACTGGCCATCAGTGTGTATCAAATACAATTTCTATGGACAGTTGTATATTTTACTTTTTATTATTGCAATTTATGTTGCTTCCTACTCCTATATACTATGATTTATTAAACAAATCTATGTTTATCTTTATCCATTCTGACACAATTTATAAAAAAACAAGCTTGATGAAGAAGATAATATGTAGGGTCAGAGAGACAGTGCAGTGGTTAAGGTACTTTCCTTGCAGGCAGTACTGCCAGGAGAAATCTTCAAGTATAGAGCTGGGAGTATCTCTGAACTCCTTTTGTGGCCATATCCCCCAAAGGAAAGAGAGTAATGTGGAGTTACACTGAATTTTCTCTCTGAATTAGCCTATTTTTCTTTGTAAGGTTGGGGGGGGTGGTTTCTGGGGATCAAAGCCAGATTTTCGAGCGGAACGAACACTGAGCTACATTCCCCACCCTGAATTATACTTTTCAATTTTCCACCTCTGTTCCATGACTGAACTGCCTCTACTTCAATGGCAGGATACAGGGCCTAGAATTCAGTAAGCTGATAGAAAATATTAGGATCTAGGGCCGGAGTGATAGCACAGCAGAGAGGGCATTTGCTTGCTGTGGCTGACCCAGCTTCAATCCCTGGCATCCTATATGGTCCTCCAAGCCTATCAGGATGATATCTGAGCACAGAGCCAGGGTTAAGCCCTGAGCACCACAAGGTGTGGCTCAAAAACAAAATAAAAAAGAGATAAGAAAAGAAGAAAGTGTTAGGATTCTGGTGGGGGTGGTACGTGGGGATATAGGATTTAGAATAGGTGATAGATAGATAGATAGATAGATAGATAGATAGATAGATAGATAGATAGATAGATAGATAGATGATAGATAGATATAGATAGATATTTAAATGAGTATATATTTAAATATATATTTATATACCTTGGGGTATATATATAGGTATATATCTATAGATAGATAGATAGATAGATAGATAGATAGATAGATAGATAGATAGATAGATAGATAGATATAGGATAATAAATTTCATAGATTATACGGAGAAGTCAGGACTGGTTAGGTGAATAAACAAATACATCAAAGGAGGGAATGTTCATTATTGAATCAGAAAGGGACAGGGTGGGGTAATTCCATGGTTCTATTCTTTCTCCACCTTAGAGGAAGAGCTCTGTACACATTATGCCTCGACCACATTGAAGAGAATCCATAATTTCTACTGCTGTGTTAGAGAGATGCTATTATTTCTTTTTTTTTTCCTTTTGGTTTTTGGGCCACACCCGGCAGTGCTCAGGGGTTACTCCTGGCTGTCTGTTCAGAAATAGCTCCTGGCAGGCACAGGGGACCATATGGGACACCAGGATTCGAACCAACCACCTTTGGTCCTGGATCGGCTGCTTGCAAGGCAAACACCACTGTGCTATCTCTCCGGGCACGCTATTATTTATTTCTTATACTGAACTGGAGTCAAAAATTAGAGCTATTAAACATCCTCTGCATTCCTATGTTTGTCACAGCACTGTTGAAGTAGCCAGAATCTGGAAACAACCCAGGTGCCTGACAACGGATGAGTGACTATAGAAATGATGGTACAATGGCACAATGGAATACAATGCAGCTGTCTGGAAAAATAAAGTCATAAAATTTGCTTTATGTAGATAGATATGGAAAGTACCATGCTGAGTGAAATAAGTCAGTGAGAGAGATATACAAAGAATATCTCACTCATTTGTAGGACATAGGAAAATAAAGGATAGTCTGGTAATAAAATCCAGAGACAATACAGACGAGGGCCAAGAAGACCAGTCCACGGTAAGGAAGCTTGCCACAAAGAGCGGTTATGGTAGAGAAGGTTCCACTGTGACACTGACAGTTGGAACTGATCACTCTGGACAAGAACTAGGTGTTGAAATGGGATAAAGTAATATGCATGGTACCCCTTCATTAAAAATAATGCAAACTACAGTATCAAAAAGGATTAAAAAAAGGAAGAAAAAAAGAAGCAAAATGCCTGCCCCAAAGGCAGGCAGGGGAAGGTGGAGGAAGGGAAACTGGGGATATTGATAGCAGAAAATGTGCACCAGGGAAAGGTCAGTCATGATCAATTTTGTAACTGCGGTGCTTAAATAAAGTAATTATTTAAAACTTAGAGCTATTATTGATTCCCTATGCTGGACTGGGGTTAAAAAATTAAGAGCTTCATCTGCCCGGTGGGGTTTTACTTATTTGGAAAGCTGTCCTACACACCTTTGGGCCGCCAGACCCCACCAGGGGGTTGATAGAAAAGGCAATTTGTCACATAAATTATTTGGAGGTGTTTATTTGTTTAGATGGCATAATTATGCTTTGTAGAGCTTTAGAAAAGGATAGTGACTTCTTATATTACTATATCATCTGGGAAACACAGCTTGAAACTGTTCCTTAACAAATACCAGTCCTGCCAGACCCCAGTCAATTGAGTTGTACAAATAAAATCACAACAGGGATTGTTACCAAGCTCTGTAAAGTTCACTAGATGGCCAGACACCAATATTTAAAAATATGTCAGAGAATCAGCAGAAACTACAGGAACTGGTTGAGGATTCTTTAAAGATTGAAAAGCACCACATCAAGTTAGCTCCAGGTGGTCAGATCAGAATTAGAGCGTGGATACAGGGCCCCTGTAAAAGGCTAAGAGGTTGAAGAGGGAAAATTTGAGGGCAGCTGGCAATCAAAAAGATTTGTGCTCAGTGAATGAGTATGCTACATTTAACATTAAGCTGGAGGGGCCTGAGAGACAGTACAGCAAGTAGGCACTTACCTTGCATGTGTCCAACCCAGGATTCAATTCTCAGCATCCTTATAGTTTCCTGAGCCCACCAGGTGTAATCCTTGAGCATAAATCCAGGAATAATTCCTGGGCACAGCCAGATGTGGCCCAAAAACAAAAAAAAATTAAGCTGAAGCCAGAAATAGTACAGGGTTTATTGTACCTGCTTTGCATCCAACAAATACAGGGCATCACTCATCAAACCACCAGAGCACTATCGTATTGTGGCATACCCTCCAAAATAGGATCTTGCCCTTTAAGGCCTCCTCTTTTAAAAAGCAAATGAGCAAAAAAGTTTTCACATGGGCAAATTTATTTCACCTGCCTTTCTAACTGCATGAACTTCCAATTCAGGCTGCCTGACTTAGGGTTATGTTTTACTTTATTTTATTTTTTTTAGTGATTGAGATTATTGGTTCACAATTCTACTGTTGTAGACAGGAAGATTGGGGGCCCTAGTAATGTTGGGGGAAACTGTTTGAATCCTAAACAAGTCCAATGGCATGGAGCCTGGGGAAAGTCAATGAGATATTGAATCTGTGCCTAAGCACTGATAGATCCCAGAGAGTCAGGGCAACAGAAATGTATGGAAAAGACTGCAAAAGGAACTCAAGAATAGACCACCATAAGATCAATTGTGTGTAAAGAATTTGGGTAAAGGGAAGGTATGGAAAACATCCAGACTTAACCATTTCCTAAATGCTACTTTGGGTTCTCTTTCCTCTGAAAAAAACATTTTCTGTATTGAGCACATATATTAACCTATCTTTCTCTTGCCTCCCTTTGTTTCCCAAATAAACTTGTTATACTTCATATTTGTCTCTTCCTAAAATTCATTTCTGTGAGGTAAAGTGATGAACACAAAAGGCCTCAAAAAGATTAGGACTGACTTTTCTTTACTATTATAAACAATTCCTTACTTCAGCCTGAGTCCATGACTTCCTGAGCAGTTTGGTAGTAGAGATCATCTCCCATGCCATGCATAACAAGTGGTGCCAGGCAAAACTTGACAGCTGCATCATAGGCTGGCAGGACATGAGTATCCTTGCCGTGCAGGGGCTTATTGCAGACTTTCATCAGTCCTAAGTCTCCCAGATGCTTCTTTAAGTGACAAAAGATGTACAGAGAAAAAGTGGTAGGTTTCCTTCTCGAGGCTATTCCTTCCTGCTCGCCAATTCACAAATGCCACCTGTGGGACCTCAGCCAGCAACACTACTCCTCCGAATAGTTTTTCATGCACATAATTCCAACAACTCACAGCTAGCACATATTGGCACAGTTCTTATAACTGATGTTACTTTTGAAGATACAGGATTTGTGGTATGTTATAAAAAGATTACCCCTAATTCAATGTCACTATGTACCTAAAAATTACTGTGAAAGATTTGTAATCCACTTTAGTCAAAATAAAAATAAAAATAAACAGAGATGAGTGAGGTTCACTGTTTTGCCCAATAGAACCTGTCAGCTGGTAGGATTTGGGATCCAATTTAAAACTTAAATATGTTGCACCAGTGGACAATTACAGATAACAGCCTCTGGTGAGAAATTCAAAGATCAGGGATCTGGGCTGATTACCTTATATACTCGAGTATAAGCTGACCTGAGTATAAGCCGACCCCCTAATTTTACCCTAAAAATTGGGAAAACTTAGTGACTCGAGTATAAACTGAGGTGGAAAATGCAGCAGCCACTGGTAAATTTCAAAAATAAAATATATACCTAAAACAATTACAATAATTGAGGAATCAGTAAATAAATAAATGCATGATTGCATTTATAATACATGATTGTTTGATATACTGTATACCATTAACATACCACATTAACCCATAGTATTCAATGGCAACTTTAATAAAGTGAATAAACCATTTAAGACAGTAATGAATTGTAAAGAAATCGTCAAAAATCCTGAATCCTTTTACTCCAAAACCCCTGATGATAATTCAGGCTTTATAAACATTTATTTACATGACTTTACTGCCTTGAATGGGTATTTCACTTAATTAATTGTGTCATTGAATATTGTGGGTTAAATAGTTCAGTGGCATACAGTTCAGTTCAGCTGCCTACCTCTTCAGCTCAGCCACAACTTGTGGACTGAGCTGAAGCACCACCCCCTCCAGCAGAGGGCAGAAGATGACTGGAGACTATATGCATTTGATTCAGTGTGCGTGCACTGAATCTAATAACCTGAATGACCCAAGTATAAGCCGAGTTTCAGGTTTTCAGCACAAATTTTGTCCCGGAAAATCTGGCTTATTCTTGAGTATATATGGTAAGTAAAGGGTATTTCCTTTATGCTGCAAAACAGAACTATTTTATGTAGATGGGGAGGAGAGAGTAAAGGAAACACACACTCAGTCTCTGAAATTGTGTCTGAATATGGAAATATGGTGATTCAGAAAGAAGCCCCTGTTCTCTTTCAAGCTAAGGTGAGACCTGACTTGATGCAGGTATGTACTCCAGGGTCTATATATATATATATATATATATATATATATGGAAGATAAAGAAACTTCGGCAACCCAAGTACTGGCAATACATTTGGCATCCACTATCTAGTTGAGAAAGGCAGTGCTCCCATAAGAAGATTGTTAAAAACAAGGAAGGAGAAGCAGGATTGCTTGGTGTTGATATAATGGGCCTTCATTGGCAACCATGAGTATGGCTCTGAAGAAGAGGTCAGAAAGTTCTTTGCCTGGTCACATTTAGACCTTCCTGCTATTAGGAAAATCAAAACTGGTAACCAAGATCAACCTCAGAGGAGAGTGAGCAGAGGCAGTAACAATACTGTCTAGTATACGGTAAGGGAATACCTGGTAATATGCTAATACTTTAAAGAGGAGTACCTAGCCCCCCTTTCAACCCATGGCTTGGAGAAACACTATTCTCTTCTGTATTTTTTGGCGACTGATGGAAGGAGGGATTAAGCAGGTTTTCCTTTTTAATGAGTCTAGCATTTGCTCCCAGCTAATTTATAACATATTTGAAGCTTGAAACTCATGTTGATATGAACTCAAATCAGTGATCCTGGGCAAATTAAAATACTTCCCCAAATCTTAGAATTAGCAACTAAAAACTTGCACATGGGTTTACTTCCTAGTATCCCAGATGGTCCACTGAGTACCGCCAGGAATAACCCCAGAGCACAGAGCCAGGAGTAAGCCCTGAGCACCTCTCAGTATGGCCCATAAACCAAATATTTTTTAATAAAACCCAATAGGTAGTACTCTTGCCTTATACACAGCTAACCTGGGTTCAACCCCCAGCATCACCTAAGTTTCCCCAGGTTCCACAAAGGGTGGTCCCTGAGCACAATCCATAAGTAAGGCAAAAGAATTACAGGGCATGGTTACGAAAAGGAATTGAATACCTAGGAATAAACTTAACAAGGGAAGTGAGATATCTATATAATGAAAACTATTAAAATATTGCTAAAGAAGACCATCTATTCCAGGGGCCAGAGCAGTGGTGCAAGTGACAGGGCATTTGCCTTGCATGCTCTAACCTAAGGCAGACTGTGATTTGATCCTCTGGCATTCCATGTGGTCCCCCAAGCCAAGAACAATTTCTAAGTGCATAGCCAGAAGTAATCCCTGAGCGTCACCAGATGTGGTCCCAAAACCAAAAAAAAAAAAAAAAATCAAAACTGGGAAGCATCTCGTTACCTAATTTGAAGTTCTACTACAAAGCCGTAGTGATCAAAACAGCATGGTATTGGAAGAAAGACAGATTTTTCAGACCAATGGGTCAGAATAGAATATCCTGGGGCCAGTGAGGTGGCGCTAGAGGTAAAGTGCCTGCCTGGCAAGCACTAGCCAAGGAAGGATCGTGGTTCGATCGCCCGGCATCCCATATGGTCCCCCAAAGCCAGGTGCAATTTCTGAGCGCTCAGCCAGGAGTAACCCCTGAGCATCAAATGGGTGTGGCCTCAAAAACCAAAATAGAATATCCAGTGATAACCCCCCCAAGTTTATGATCAACTTTTCTTTAACAAAGCAGGCAAGAATTTAAAATTGAACAAAGACAGTCTCTTCAACAAATGGTGCTGGAACATTTGGACAACAATGTGTAAAAATTAAAGATTGATACATATCTCACATCTTATACAAAAGTCAATTCAAAGAGGATTAAAGACCTTGAAAAGAACCAAATCCATAAAGTTCACTGAGGGAAATATAAGCAGAACACTTCAAGACTTAGACCTCAAAGAAATTTTCGATGATAGGATGTGAATGGCAAGATTATAGCATCAAACCAAAATGAATGGAACTACATCAAACTAAAAAGTTTCTGTATGGCAAAAGAAACAGGCTAAAATTAGAAGGCAACTAACTGAATGGGAGAAAATTTTTTCACTCAACACATCAAATAAAGTTTTGATATCTAGGATATACAAAATACTCACAAAGGTTAACTCCACAAAACCTAAAAACCCTATCAAAAATGAGGAGGGGGGTCGGTATTTGCATTTCATGCGGCTGATCCAGGACAGACCTCAGTTCAATCCCCAGCATCCCATATGGTTCCCCAAGCCAGGAGCGATTTCTGAGCGCATAACCAGTAGTAACCCCTGAGCATCACCAGGTGTGGCCCCCCCAAAAAAATGAGGAGAGGAAATGAACAGTCACTTCTCTGAGGAAGACCAACAGATGGTCATGAGACACATGAAAAAATGTTCATCATCCTTTATCATAGGGAAATTCAAATCAAGATAACAATGAGATATCATCTTACACTAGAGATGATGGCACATGTCACAAATACTGGGAACAATCTCTGTTGGTGGAGATGTGATTAAAAAGAAACTCTCATTCACAGTTGGAGGGAATGCTGCCTGATCCAACCCCTATTGTATGGAGGGGTATCATTAAACTCTAAATGGAGCTGCCATATGACCAGCAATCCCCCTTTTGGGTATCTATCCCTAGGACAGTAAGGCATTAATCCAAAAGAATGTATGCACACTGCTATTCATTGCAGCACTCAGTACAATAACTAAGACATGGAATCAAACTAGAGGTTCAACAAAAGATGAGTGGATCGTGAAGATGTGGTACAGATATACAATGGAATACTACATAGCTGTAAGGAATGATGCCATCATGCAATTTGCAACAGTATGGGTGGAACTAGAAGATATTAAGTTAAATGAAGTAAGCCAGAAGAAGACGGATACAACAGAATATCACTTATATGTGGTATTTAGGATAACTGCACGAAGAAACACAATCAGGGGTCTCAAACTCAATTTACCTGGGGGCCGCAGGAGACAAAGTCGGGGTGATCCTTTAATGCAAAGTCAGTAGTAAGCCTTGAACATTGGGGGTGTGACTCAAACAACTAAAACAAAACAAAAAAAGTTTCCTCTAGGGCAGGTCACAAAATGTTGTACAGAGGGCCGCAAATGGCCCGCGGGCCGCGAGTTTGAGACCCCCTTGAAATGACAGTTGTCTCAAACACCATTGGCCCTAGAGTACTGTGAAAAGAAGAGAAGAAACTGAATGAAAGGAGAGAAACACAAAAGCTAATATTCTCTTCTATACTTCAAAGAGAACTTCAGCAAGATACAGCTGTAATAATGTTCTAATGTTTTTATCAACAGAAGCAGGTGTAGAAAGCAGTTGGAAGCCATAGACTCCCACTACAGTGCTCATTATAAGCATTTTAGTGTCCTAATTTCAATATGTCTTCAAGAACTCTTTAATCTTTTTTGTTCACAATAATTCTTGGATATATATGGTGGTCGCCCTAGTTTCTCATTGCAGTGCTGTATTATATTAACTCAAAACACAGTGCTCATTAAGATAATGTTTTGACAAATATTCTAATATATTTATTTTCCATTTGATTATGTCTGATAATATGATATAATATTTATGTCAATAGATAACGTTGGACTAGGCAACTCCATGCCATAGACTTGCTACAGTGCTCATTCATTGAGTATGTTATTGCCATTTATTTTCAATTCAAGCTTGTTTACTATTATATCATAATGACCATGATTTCAGTTTGTTCTCAGGAAAGAAACCTGAATGTTCCTGGATGTTCAAGATCCATTAGATGATACTGGATGATGTAGACTCCTTTTACAGTGCACATTACCATACTGCATAGTATTCTTTTAAAAAAAAAACTTTTTTTAAATTATTGATTGTTGGTTGTTGGGCCACACCTGGTGATGTTCAGGGGTTACTCCTGGCTCTGCACACAGAAATCATCCCTGGCAGTCTGGGGGACCACATGGGTTGCTGGGAATCAAACTGGGTCCCTCCCAGGTCAGCCGCATGCAAGGCAATTGCTCTTCCACTGTGCTATCTCTCTGGCCCCACTGCATAGTATTCTAGACTTGAACATTTTGATTGTTTTAAAACTGTTCTATGCACAATCTAATCCAGGAAGCCTTTTTGCAGCAAATTTACCCTCACCAATGATGATTTGCTTAGAAAATAGAAAACCTTTCCATCTGACATGCCAGCTTCATATTTTTTAAGCATTCTAACCTGTACCACCTGGGTCAGTTTTTCAACTGCAATAATCTATGGCTTGATTTTCATTGTCTGTCTATGTATGTGTGTGAGTGTATGTGTTGGTTACCTCTATGTCTGTCTAAAGTCCATCTCTAATGTACATAATGTCTATGTTGTATTAGTCCTTCCCCAATTATATATAACCTTTGCTTTTCCCCCTGGACTTTACAAATCCTTTTCTATCCCTTCACTCTCTCACCCCTGATGTTATCTCTTCCTTATTTAACCCTTTTAACTCTCATTTCTTAACCCCTTGGGAACCAGAATATTCTCCTATACCCCCAAACAGCTGTCAACCAGTTCCCAAAGTAAAAATATAGCTTCCCAGTCCACCTTGCCTTGGCCTGAGAGGAAACTGCCACCACCGCTGCTGCTGATTTGCTTCCTATTATCCCTTTTCTCCCATCTCCCTTCACTGTGGACTGTCTCTAGCTACCATATTCAGCTTTTGAGACCCTCAGATATAGGACATTTCCTGATCTGTGACTTCTGGTAGCCATTTTTCAGACTCTACAAGACCATGTGGCAGGCTGAAAGCTGTGCTCAGGATTTTATTCCCCCCACACTATTTCAAATAGATAGATAGATAGATAGATAGATAGATAGATAGATAGATAGATAGATAGATAGATAGATAGATGGATAGATAGATAGATAGATAGATAGATAGATAGATAGATAGATAGATAGATCCTTTAAGTAGATATATATACTTCCTTCATATATTTCTTTAGATGTATTGCCTTAAAAGATATACTTCTTATTGTCTATTTCCTTTTGTAGCTGTCATTTTCTCCATCCCTTTCTTGAATTTGTTTAGTAGGAAATTCTAGTAGATATGTTTTTCTTGGGTTCTGAGTTCATGTTATAACCAGGTTATAGGGATTGCTTAGCTTGTTGTTTTTATCCCTATATGCACCAGTAGTATCATGTGGCATTGTTCTTTTTTGCATAGGAACATTAAATTGGGGAAATCTTATGTATAGAAAGAAGTTCTTATCTAATAGGGATAGGAATTCATAATATATTGCAGGGAGGCCTTTCACCTGAACATTTGACAAAGTGACTTGATTTGGGCTTCAGTCAATCGGACATCAGGCATTCACCCCTAAACCTTGGATCACATCTTTGGAACCAGCATGTTTTTCTGCACCAGCACCAGGAATTGAACTTCTACCCAGGAAGTCCCTAATGCTTCCCTGATGCAAACATGCTCCAGTGTGGGTTCATATGACAGCCTGATAGCTAGGAAACAGCAACAACTTGATTTCAGGGCAGTTTTTCCTGCATCTCCACCTAATGAGGAGATAAAATCAGAAAGACACTTTGACACTTTGACTTCGACATAGCATTTGTGCAAAAAACATGATCTCTATACAGAAACCTGACTGCAACAACCAAAATTGAGGAAAATTTTACTGGGACCATGAAGAAAGATTTTAGGTTAGACAACTTTGTATGATGTCCAAAGCCTGTAGTTGGTCTTATGGCAGGATGTTTCATGGGTACAGTCTCCCTATTTTTAGGCCAAAGGATTTTCCTTCCTATTTCCCAATCTTTTGCTAAACCGATGCAAAAAACTGTCACCGCCTTTTCTTCTTCCTTTTTTCTTTTTATTTTTAAGTAGGGGTCCCACCTTTTTCATAGAATCTTTGACATAGATTACTTTGTTTTACCTCATATTTCTGCATTTTTCTATAAAATTTAGAATAAAAGAAAAAAATAAAAGATGGGGGCCAGTGGCCAAGTAGTCTCCGGTGCATTGTTAGAAAAAAAAGAAGACAGAACTAAATATCCAAGCCAAAGTCAATAACAATAAAATCAAGAGACCTTAACTTTAACAATCTAAACCTAAATAGGCCAGTTATGCTGGTAGGCCAGGGGGCAAAGTGTGGTGGGTAGGATGCTCTGGATCCTGGTAGGATACTCTGGTATCCTGGTAGTATCCTGGTAGGATACTCTGGGATCATTGGTGGAGTAAGGTCAACACTGGTGGTGGGAATGGCTCTGATCCACTGTATATCTGAAATTCAACTATGAATGTAGTTCATTGTGATTGTAGATCACAATGGTTTCAATAAAATAAAATTTAAAATAAAATAAAATTTGAAATAAATAAAATAAAACTCCATACAATATTGACTTCAACAATGTTTTCAGGAATCAAACTCTAATGAGAATGGTAGAAAAAGCAAAAATAAACAAATGTTAGTACATCAAACTGAAAACATCTGCATAGTGAAAAAACTATCATTAAAGTGATAAGACAACCTTAGGGCTGGAGTGATAGTATAGCAGATAAGGTGTTTGCCTTGTGCTCAGACAGCCCAGGTTCAATCCCCGGGACTATGTATGGTCTCCTGAGCTTAGCCAGGAGTGATATTTTAGCACAGAGGGTAAGCCTTGAGAACTGCTGAGTATGGCTCCAACACCCATCCAACAAAAGAAAAGACATCTTACTAAAAGGGAAATTATATGTGTACATCATATATGTAACCTATATGTAACATAAATACATGTATATAACATAAATACATGTACGTAACATATATGTATTCAAGTGTTCAAGGAACTCTTAAAACCCAGCAATATAAAATAAATAACTTTAAAAGAAACTAAGCAAATGATAGTCATCAGAAACATGAAAAAAAATTTATCATTTATTATCAAGTTAATGCAAGTCAAAACAGCAATGAGAAATAACCTCACACCAGTGAAAATTTCCTAGATTACAAAAAACAGAGATAACAAGAATTGGCAAGGAGGCAGAGAGAAAGAAGCCCAGGTACATTGTCAGTGAAATATGTTTCTTCATCTTCTATGGAAAGCAGCATAAAGGTTTCTCAAGAGGCTCAGAATAAAGTTACTATATGATCCAGAGGCTGAAGAGACCTTGCATGCAGTCAGCCCAGGTTCAATTCCCAGCATTCCATGTGGTAGGTACCTCAAGGCCCGGCAGGAATGATTCCTGAATGCAAAGCCCAGAAGACTAGCCTGAATGCTGCCAAAGCTCTGAACAAACCAAGATGTGGCCTCAAAACAAAAATAAAACAAAACAAAAGAACATAAGATCAAACAAATATACTCCTAGATAATTATCTAAAGAATAAAAATAAATTCTAAAGGATATAACGATATATGCATGATTTTATTTGCAGCACTATTTACAATAGGCAAGATCTGTAAACAACCCAAATGCCTATTGACTACTAAATAAAGAAGATATACACAATGAAATACTACTCAGCTACAAAAATGAAATCTTTCCATTTGTAAAATCAAAGATGGAATGAGGTGTTATGCAAAGCAAATTCAGAAGACAAATACCTTATGACTTCATTGATAAATGAGATAAACAAAGCAAGATAACAAAAAAATTGATGAAGCCCCCTGCAAATAAATAAATATAAAGAAATTAAAAATGCAAAAGAGATAAATTTAAAAGCAAATAAAACCACAACAAAATTTATGAAAAGAAAAATTAAATTTTAAAACAATAAAAGGCTATAGAACCAAATGTAAAAACACCATTACCACAACTGAAAAAACTATTTGTCTATCTGTCTTTATAGATAAAAAAAAAACACTCTGGAATGTATACCAAGATAATAACAGTAATTCTTTCTGAGGTTGGAGGAGTAGAATAGAAAGGTTCTCTAAGGAACAAAGAGAGCTATCTCAAAACAATATGTTTTTGGAAGAAGGGCAGACTCAAATCAAGGGAAAAGAATTAAGAGTCCAGAGACAGATCCTCAGATATATTGGACAGTTAATGGAGTTAACTGGAATTAGTTATTGTCAACCAAAAAAGGAAAAAGTATTCATTGGAGTAAGGAAAGTTTCTCAAACAAAAGATTTTGGGAAAATTGGTCAGTCACGTGCACAAAATGAATTCAGTCCCTTACTAACACCATACACAAAAGCCAAATCAAAATGGATTAAAGACCTCAATATCAATATAAATTATGTTGAGCAAAACATTGGTAGGACATTTTATGACATTAATATAGAGGTATCTTCAGTGATTCCATTTCATTGGCCAAGAACAAAAGCAAAGATAAGCAAATGGAACTACTTCAATTTTAGAAGTTTTTACATAATCAAAGAAATGATGACGAACAAAAAGACACTCCACAGACTGGAGAGATTATTTGTCTACCACATATCTGATGAAGGTTAATATCCAAGATATATAAAGCACTCTTAGAAGTTTACAAGATAAAGCCAACCAATCAAAAGTGGGGGGGACAATGAACAGAAATTTCCTCAAAGAAGACATACATATATCCCAAATATGAGAGATCACTCTGTGTCTGTCCATGGCACACTCTGTGTCTGTCAAAAGGTAAATGAAAAAAATGCTCTGCAAGGGCCAGAGAGATAGCACAGCAGGTAGGGTATTGCCTTGCACATGGCCAACCTGGATTCAGCCCCCAGCATCACATATGGTCTCTGGAGCCTGCCAGGAGTAACACTGAGTGCCCCTGGTATGGCCCCAAAACAAACAAAAATTGTTCTGTATCACTGATCATCAGAGAAATGAAAGTAAAAACAATGAGATATCATTTCACACCAATTAGGCTGACACACTATATGGCAATTGGACTTGGACACGCCCCTTGAATACTGCTGGGTATAAAAGGAAAAAAATTAGGCTGTTGGTGGGGGCAGGATTGTCACCAGAGCAGGCATGCTGTTCTTGGGGTGGGGGGTGGAAGAGGCAGAGATAAAGCCTCAGAGAGATGCTGCCTGCTTTGTTTCTACTTCCTTTTCTTTCTTCTTTGAACCCAGGCCCCTCTCAGCCACCTCTGGCCCCTGATTCCATTTAACTCCCTCCCCTGGCAGCAGACCTCAGATACCAGGAGGAATAATAAATATGCTTAGTTTCTTCTCTCCTTCCCTCCCCTCTCCTCCCCATCTCTACTCTCTTCTCCTTTCCCCTTATCTCCCTCCCTCCCTCCTTCCATCGCAACCCCCACCTGGGGCAGTTACTATTTGTTGGTGTCCCACCTGCAGCTGGGTCCCATGGTCCCTGCAAATCTTGCAGCACCAGGCTCTGGCAGCCTTGGGGAATATGCAGCCTGCAGCCCTACAGCCCTGGCAGCCTCGGACAGCTGCAGCACACGTCACAAAGAACAGAAACAAACCAGTGTTACATGGATGTGGAGGGGAAACTCACCCTCATTCACTGCTGTTGGGAGTGTCGACCAGTGCAGCCATTTTGGAAAACACTGTGGACACTTCTCAGAAAGCTAGGAATTGAATTTCCATATGACCCAGTAATTACCTCCTTCTAGACTCTTCCTGCTCATTTCCTCTGTAACAACAGAGAGTGTAGAAGGAGGGAAGGGTCAGACATTACATCTCTAATCTACCTTGTAATCTACTGATCATCCTCCAGGCCTTATTTCAGTCAAAAGATGAAATCAACTTACAACTGTTATAAGGGTAAATACAATCTGGTCATTTCACAATCAATCTAATAGTAAATGGAGGTTTCCGATCACTGCTGGAAGGAGTGATAATTATTGCATTTGAGGATTTCAATTGTCCCATTCATATATATATCATATGCCTATGCAAATTGATTGGGCATATATGACCAGATTGGTAGACAACCAATCAGATAGCAGATAAAAGCAAGCAAGGAGCAGAAAGACAGAATATATAAAACCCAGGTCACTACAGAATAGGGATCAGAGGTTGAGAATATGTGTGTAGAACAATAGAGGGAAGAAGGTAGTATAGAAGACAGAGGTTTTGTCCAGAATGCAAAGGTTTCTGTTTCTGTGGTCTTTCTAGCCTGCAGAGATATACCAATTGAAGGGAACTGTTAAATAAAAGAGCTGCAATACCAAACACCTCCAATGATTCAAGTGATAATATTATGTGCCTTCACCCAGAATCCAAAGCAGGTTGCTACCTGCAGTAACAGTGCCAGAACCAAACACAGAGACTTGAAAATGCCAGACATATTTCCAGCCCCAACTAAATTTGTTTTGGTTTATTTCTATTTTTATTTTGTTGGTTGGCTGGTTTAGAAGACACACCTGGTGGTGTTTCAGGAGCTATTCCAAGTTCAGTGCTTGGAAGTTGTTCCTGGCAGTGCATGGGGAAACATGCAGTATATGGATCAATCACAGACCTTCTGCATGCCTATATGCTAATCAACTAGGCTTCTGATAGGAACGGTTTCATGTAATCATCCACTTAGAGATCTCATTATGCATATATTCCTTTGGGTCTTTTGTAAAGATTTTGGAAAAGACAGCAGAAACAAAAATAAACAAATAGGACTACATCAAATTTAAACTATTCTTTTTTGGCAAAAGGAACATGGGCTAAAATTAAAAGACACCCTACAGAGTAGAAGAAAATATTTGCACACAATACATCACATAAAGGGTTAATATCCAAGATATACAAAGTACTCACAAAAACCAACAACAAATCCAATAATCCCATTAATAATGAAGCAAGTAAATGAACACAACTTCTCTGATATGGCCTATAACATAAGAATAAGTTCATGTCTGGGGCCGGAGTGGTGGTGCAAGCGGTAATGCATCTGCCTTGCCCATGCTAGCTTAGGACGGACCATGGTTCCATCCCCCTGGTGTCCCATATGGTCCCCCAAGAGAGAAGCGATTTCTGAGTGCATAGCCAGGAGTAACCCCTAAGAGTCACTGGGTGTGGCTCAAAAAGCAAAATAGAAAAAAAAAAGAAAAAGAAAAAGTCCATGTCACTTAACATGGAAATCCAAATTAAAATAACAATGAGATGCTACCTCATACAAGTGAGAAAGGCATATATCAAAAAACAATAGGACCAACCTGTGCTGCCAAGGATGTAGTGAAAAAACTCTTGTGTACTGCTGATGGGACTGTTTTCTGTTCTGTCCCTATGGAAAATAATACAGATTTCTTAAAAAATGAAAAATAATGTCCCATATGACCCATTAATTCAAATGCTTGTTATATAGACCTAAGACTAAAAAACATTCATTCAAGGCCTGGAGTATACAGCAGGTAGGGAATTTCCCTTGCATGTGTGTGACCTTAGTTTGATCTCTGGCATCCCATATGATCCCTCAAGCCTTCCAAGAATAATTCCTGAAAGAAGAGCCAGATGTATCCTCTGAGCACCGCTGGGTGTGCCCCCCCAAATACATTCATTTGAAAAGATAGCTGCACAATTATGTCTATTGCAGCACACAATGAATATTACACCGCCACAAGGAATGATGAAATTATGCAATTTGCTGTAACTTGGGTGCAACTGGAGACTCTTCTTTTTTTAAATATTATCTTTATTTAAGCACCATGATTGCAAACATGATTGTAGTTGGCTCTTTTGTTAAGAGCCAACTTTTGTAAGTCAAAAGGACAGCAGCAAATGCCAGGTGCTCTCACTGTGACTAATAATCTCACCGTGACTTATAAAAAGCATGTCTAGGGAATGGATAATATCAAAGGCAGACAAACCACTGGTCCTAGATTACAGAAACAGTGGCAGAAAGGAGAGTGATTGATTGGATAACTGAGAAAAGGTGGTCTGGAAGTAACATCAGGAGAGATTCAAGGATCATGGGCTCATCTGGTGTATAGAGATAAGCTATCTGTATATGTCTAAACCACTAGACCCTACTGTAAGACCCTACTACAGGGGGCTCACACAACAATAAATAAATTGAAAATGTGTCTTCAAAGAAACAGGTGGAATTGGGAAGTGTGAGGGAACACTGGCAGAGGCCTTCGGTCACTGGCAGTGGTGGGTTAGGAGTTTGAAACACTGCATGTCTGAAACTATTGTGAATAATTTTGTATCTTATGATGTCCAAATAAAAATGTTTTAAAACCATAACTAGCCCATCCCTACTAAGTAATACTTTATTAAAAGACAAAATAATGCCCTTAACCACCTTAACCCCTTAGTTTGCTATTTCTAAGGCAATGTATATGCAGAGGAAAAAGAATCAAAGTCATATAGTGGCTCAATTACTTTTAAAAAACTATGATTGTAAAATTTTGCATGGTATGAGTATATAGTCAGAGAGCAGTTATCGTCAATGCAAGCGACCCTGGGTTTACTTCATGGCATCCAGCAATTAAAATTTTTTGAGATAACTATATATTATCTTATCATTAATCTGAGTGTTCGATACTTTAAATAAATACAATGAATTAGATTAATATTATCTAGAAATCACCACATTTTCTCTAGGGACCCCCTTTGGTTCAAAGACTCTCTACTAGTTTTCTTACATGATGGTGATAAGACAGAGTGGAAGAATGGAGCACCGAGTGAGCTAGTTAACTGGCCATTTTAAATCTTGGTGCTCAGATGGCTGGGGTGGGAGATAACAGGTAAGAAAACAAAGTCCCCAGGGGCCCAAGCCATCATACAGATGGTAGGACACTTGTCCTGCACACAGCTGACCCAGGTTCAATGCCTGGCATCCTATGTAGTCCCCCAAGCCCACCAGAAGTGATTTCTGAATGAAGAACCAGGACTAACCCCTAAGCATTGCTATGTGTGGATCTTAAACAAACAAATGAACAAGAATAAAGTCCCCTGCCAGGAAATGCTCTTTTGTGCCTTGTCACTTCCACCCAGACAGATGGCAGGACAGTAGAGATCTTACCCATGCAAACATGGCCATGGCTGGCAATTGAGAAAATACAAAGGAGCTGCTGGGCACAGTCCTAGAGTGGGCCAGCAAAAGGTTATAGAACAAGCCCCACCAAGGGAACACAGATGATAATTCTCACTGCAGATTTCAGGATAGGAATGCAAGTACGGGGGACAGAAAGGTTTAGGGATAAAACCACGACATGGTACATTGGAGGTGAGTAGAATGTAAGGGACAAGAGTAGGATGTTTCCCTTTGAACCAGGCATCAAGGGATACAAAGTGATGTTATTCTCTGGTAAAAGGAGAGACCTAGACATTGGTGAGTAAGCCCAAGCCCGAGTCATCTATCAAACTGTAAAATAAATTATTTCTTTATCTTTTTCCTCATTTTGTGCTGGGGCTACACCCAATAGTGCTAAAAGTGTATTCCTGTTTCTGCACTTGGGAATTACTCCTGGTAGGCTCAGGAAACCATATGGAATGGCAGGGATTCAACCCAGGTCAGTCATGTGCAAGGCCAGCATCCCACCCACTGTACTACAGCCCCAAACTTGAGTGTAAGTTTTGTCTGCAAAACTTTCATGCCATTTTCAAGAACTCAGGAATTCATCTATTTTCACACTTACAGTGGCTGCAGTATCCAGTTGTTCATTTGTGACCCCCATGCTCCACAATTATCACATAAATAAAAATCTTATAACTCTGGCCTCACCCAGTTACAGCATAGCAATTAAGGCATACTCCTTGCACGTGGACATCCTGGGTTCAATTCCCAGCATTCCATATGGTCCCCCAGCCTAACCTGTCAGGAGTAATTTCTTGAGGATGGAGCCAGGAATAACCCTTGAGCACTTCCAGATGTGACCAAAAACACAAACAAACAAAAATAAACACAAAAATACCTTATAACTGGATATTTTCAAATGTCTACCAAATCATAGAAAAGGTTGTAATAAAGTTCCAGGTAACCTTTACTCAGCTTCAGCAAGTACATTCTATCAGTGCCAACAATCAACTTTTGATTTTTGTTTCTTGATTTAGAGGCAAGTTTAAGCTTTAGGTTTTAACTAGGAATGCAGCCAAATCCATATTTTCCATTGAAATAAAGCTGTCAGCTAAGTAACAGTTATCTAGTTAGAATCTAAAAACATCCCCATCCCCAGATTTTCCATCTCCAACCAACCTGCTTTCCAATTCCCTCTCTTCCTCCGCCTGAGTAGCAATGGCAATTGTCCCATAGAAATGATATAACACTTCTTATTAACTGAAAAAAAACAAACTTAGATTTGAGGAGGATTTATTAAAGGCTCAAACCAAGGACTCCAGGTCAGATCATTGGAGCTCAGGAGCAGCCCTCAAATAGCCGAGAGAACTGTTTCCAAGTCTGGTCCCTGTCAAGATTTAATACGGTGTAGATCACATAGGGAGGTAACAACAAACATCTGAGGAATGCTACAACACAGTAACTACTAGACAGTATGTCTCCTGACCCAATGCTATCATTGCATTGGGGCAAACAAGCAGGGTCATTTATTTTCCTTAACCTGCCCCTTAACCCACTCTTTGAAGGTCTATGAATTTGGACGCTAGAGGATTATTGCTCTTCTGCACATTAAGATGATTGATGAATAGTGTGTCTCTCCCTGAGCCATTGCTCCCTCACAGAGAAGTCAGAAGATGTGGGTGTGACCTCTTCACAAAACCAGATCAATATGTGACTCTTGGATCACATATTTATAGTAAAGATGAAGGACTTTAATCAGTTTTTGAATGTAAGAAGGCCTAAGTTTTCTTTAACAGTGCCAATCATATAAATGTAGGACTGGAGGAATTTGAGACTGGATTTGCAAAGGGTACCACAAAGAGACAACTTTGCCTTCTGACTTATATATCCCAGGGCAATTCCATTTCAATTCTTTACCTTCTGGGAAAGTGGACTACTAGAGCAAAACATTTTTAGACCATTTTGATGAGGTAGCTCAAAGGACTGGAGGGTTTGCTCTGCATGCAGGAGCCCCAAGTTTGATCCTCAGTAAGTACCTTATAGTTCCCAGGTACCACCAGGAATGAGCACCAAGCCAGGGGAGCCCAGGACACCACCATGTGTGATGTGAGTGACTTAAGACCAAACAACAGGGCCGTGAGAGATAGCATGGAGGTAGGGCATTTGCCTTGCATGCAGAAGGAAAGTGGTCCAGATCCCAGCATGCCATGTGGTCCCCCAAGCTTCTAGGAACAGATCCAGGAGTAATCCATGAGTACTGCTAGGTGTGACCCACCTCCAAGAAAAAGGACCAAACAACAACAAAAATCTTCCAAGCCTAAGCCTGTAAAAATGGTTATTAGGCAAGAAAGCAAGAAAAGCAAGACTCAGAGGGAATAAAAATGGTGGGTTTTTATAGATAATTGGAAAAGAAGCAAAACTTGTAGGCTCAGTCACTCTGGGAGGGTTTAATCTCAACAACGTCAGATATAAGGTGATTTCTATTTTACAAGGTAAGAAACATAAAACTCAAACCTGAGAAGTCCCGTGACTCATGGAATTGTGAATGCTGGAGGAAGAATTCCATCTTATCTGCTTGACTCCACATCTACTCTTCCTACCCAACTGGTTGGGAACTGGTACTGAAAATTGTTTAGGATCCCCAAGACAATTTATTTTCAAACACTGGTCCTGCAAACAAATTCCACTTTGTATTGAGACTTTCTCATTCGACAGTGACTAAATTAGTTGAAGCTTTGTGGGCCTTAAACATAAATGAGAGGAAGAAGATACATCTTAATCAGAACAGTTTGGTTTTTGTTACAAGTGTCATACTTAAAAATATAGTAACATGAATGACTTATGTCATTTTCTTTAAAGGATAATAGACCTTTGCACTTGGTCAGACAAGTCTCTGAACACCTGGATGTTCTTTATAACAGATAGAACTACATCCTACCAGGACACCAAAAGCTAGGATTATGTCATTCTTTCTCTCCAACACCCCTGTGTAATATGAAACTTCACCCCATAGATATTGTTGATGTTGCTCCTGTTGGAACGCTTTTAGACATTTCTTGTTCTTCCTCCTTTAGCAAAACTAGACAAGTTATATTGGCTCAAGAAGCCCTTCACTTGCTAGAACTATAACCACTTTTATTTGCCCCTTCATTTACCTTACCCTACTTGGATCAAGCTCAAAGTTTCCAAAATTTATTTGGCCTACTATTTTCATTTCAGAAAAAAAATCACTAAGCACTTCCCACCCTGCCAAAATCTATCCTATTTTAGTTAACAAACAGAAAATGTTCTCCAAAGGCCCAGGAAGCTGATCCCTTTGCACCAAAGATCTCCCTCTTCTTCCCCCACCAGTTTGAGGGAACTATAGGCAGCTTTGCATTCAGCTACTCTTGAATTGGAGAGATAATACAGGGGCTAAGACACTAGTCTTGCATAGTACTAACAACTATTCAATCCCTGGCACTGCATAGGGTCACCGCCCTCATGCATGATTTGGGACAGTCCCTGAATACTATCAGTTGTAGATCAAAATCCCTAAACAAATAAATATTTTTTCTCTTTTAATCTTAGTATGCCTGATTTCTCTCACTCTCTCTCTATATATATACACACATATATATGTATAGATACGTACATATATATGTAAAGGCCCACTCATCTACAGAGCTAGAGGAAAATTCTGTTCTTATTTTTATCTTTGAAACTGAGAAATCTGTCTTTATTCAGACACACATGCTTCCTCCTCAAAGCATGCAGTTGGGGGTAGGGAGTAGAGGCAGAAGTGATGTTGCTGGATCCACAAGGAAGAGGGATAAGATAAAGAGAACAGGAGTGAAGAACAGTCTGTTCAGGAGAGGAAGAATATGTCACAGAGGGTTAAGCAAGAAGCATCAAAAAATGAATTCCTATAAAAGATGAATTCCTGATTCAGGATAAAGTGAAAAGAAAACAAGTATCAAGAACTAAGTTAAGTGTTTACATGCACCAAATCAGAAGAAGTAGAAGTAGGAAGACATTATGAATACTATTAGAATTCAAGCAGATGTAACCAGGGACTTAGAGTGGTATATAAACAGAAAAAAGAGAACAAAGGCTGGAGTGGTGATGCAGCAGTAGCACATTTGCATTCCACGCAGCTGACCTAGGACCGACCACGGTTTGATCCCCCCTGCATCTTATATGGTCCCTAAGATCAGGAAGAAATAACCATGAGAACTCCCAGTTTTCATAGTAATTAATAACAATATAAAAGGGTCATTAACAGAAAAATTACTGTATGGTGGTGGATATAGGCATTCTGAATCTACTTAGATTTTTTAATTTGAGATCATCTAGACTGTTGGTCACACCTTGCATGCATGAGTTGTGTGTTTAATCCCTGGTACCACTATGTCACATTGACTACAATCCATGGCACTCTCATTGCAATTCCCAATGCAGAAAAAAGTGTGCAATCCCCTCTACACACAACAAAGTGTGTAAAATCTCCACAACCAAATGTAAACCCCAGACATTACAACAAAGACAATAACACTAACAAAGGGAAGAATAGGAATTAAAAAATAAAATTTTATATAATGTGAACTTTCAAGTAAAGAAATTAAGAAATAGGATATTGAAGTTTGATATGCCCACTACATACATCAATAGTTATCAGCTTCTGACCAATAGTATTTGATCAATTGTTTCACAATATTCAATCCAATTATTTCAAACTAAGCCCCAGACATCATGATATCATCTGTAAACTCTTCAGTATGCAATTGTAAAATATATTCTTAACATAGCCATATACAATTATTTCATCTAAAATTAACATAAAACCTAAACATCAGAAAATACTTAATGTTATCAAAATGTATTCAAGTTTCCTAGAAAAATTCTCCACTAAAAAAGATAACCCAGAAATTATAAGAAGCAATATGCTTCATACAACTGACAAAGGTTTACTATCCAAAATATGAAGAGAGAGGAGGGAGGAAAAATATAAAGAGAATTTACACAACACTATAACAAAAAAGCAAACAACCCCATCAAAAATAGTCAAAAGGGGGGGGCGGAGCAGTGGCGCAAGCAGTAGGGCACTTGCCTTGCACACACTAACCTAGGATGAACTGCGGTTCGATCCCCCAGCGTCCCATATGGTCCTCCTAGCCAGGAGCGATTTCTGAGCTCATAGCCAGGAGGAACCCCTGAGCGTCACCAGTTGTAGCCCAAAACCAAAAACCAAAAAAAAAATGGTCAAAAGACAAAATAAATGTTTCGTCTAGAATTTTTCACAAAGTCAAACTCACATTCAGTTTGAAGGAAGCATACATAGCTTCATGGACAAATAATATCTCAGGAACTTTACAGTCACAAAATCAGCCTTAAAAGAAAAACAGAAAGATGACACTACCTTCTCAGATCATAATGCACTGAAATTACAAGTGAACTGCAAATGGGCACAGAGAAAAACTTTAACACCTGGGAATTGAATAGCTCACTATTGAACAATCAGTGAGTCAGAGAAGAAATCAAAATATTCCTGAAAACAAATGAGAATGAAGACACAAATTATCAGAATTTGTGGGACATGGCAAAAGTGGTACTAAGAGGAAAATTTATAGCTTTACAAGAACCCATCAGAAAGGAAGAAGAGTCCTACATAAATAACTTAATGACACAACTTATAAAATTAGAAAGTGATCAACAAAACGAACCAAAAATAGGTAGGAAGAAGAAAATAACAAAGCTTAAAGCAGAAATTAATGAATTTCATGAAGAATTTCAAAGAATAATTCAAAAGATCAATGAAAGCAAAAGTTGGTTCTTTGGAAAAATCAACAAGATCAATAAATGACTAGCAAAACTCACAAAGAAAGGGAGAGAGAGAAACTTAATAACCCGAATTAGAAATGAAAGGGGGAGATTACTACAGATACTACAGAGATTCAAAGGGTAATAATCAGAGACTACTTTGAGAAACTCTATGCCACAAACAAGAGAACCTGGAAGAAATGGATAATTTTTTGGACTCATAATTTTTCATGGTTGAACCAGGATGAGCTAGCATGTCTAACCAGACTATTGAGGAAATTAAAATGATGATCAAAAGTCTTCCCAAAAACAAAATCCCAGGCCCTGATGGATTCATTAACAAATTCTGTCAAACCTTTCAGAAGAACTACAACCAGTTTTAGGATCTTCCAGGAAATTGAAACTGAAACAGTCCTAAATAGTTTTTATGAAGCTACCACCATTCTGATACCCAAACCAGAGATGCTGCAAAAAAGAAAACTACAGACCTATATCCTGAATAATACAGATGCAAAGATCCTCAACAAAATCCTGTCAATAGGATCCAATGCCTCATTAAAAAGGCCATATACCATGACCAAGTAGGTTTCATTCCAGGAATGCAAAGATGGTTTAACATGTTCAAATCAATCAACATAAAACACAATATCAACAAAATAAAAATGAAAACCATATGATCATATCAATAGATGCAGAGAAAGCATTTTATGGTTTGTTGTTTTTATTGTATTTTTTTTTGTTTTGGGGGCCACACCCGTTTGATGCTCAGGGGTTACTCCTGGCTAAGCGCTCAAAAATTGTCCCTGGTTTGGGGGACCATATAGGACGCAGGGGGATCAAACCACAGTCCTTCCTTGGCTAGCGCTTGCAAGGCAGACACCTTACCTCTAGCTCCACCTCACCAGCCCCGAAAGCATTTGATGATTTCCAACACTGTTCATGATTTAAAAGAACTCTCAACAAGATGGTAATAGAAGAAACTTTTCCCAATATAGTCAAGACCATTTATCACAAGACAATGTCAATATTATACTCAATGGAGATAAACTAAAAGTCTTTTTTTCTAAAATCTGGTACAAGTCAATGCTTCCCTTTCACCACTCCTATTTAACATAGTACTGGAAGTACCTGCCATAGCAATTAGACAAAAATATATCAAGGGCATTCAGAAAGAAAATGAAGAAGTAAAGCTAGCACTGTTTGAAAATGACATGGTATATTTATAAAACCCTGGACTCTACCAAATAGCTTCTAGAAACAATAAATTCTTATAGCAAAGTGGCAGGCTACAAAGTTAACACACAAAAATCAATGTCCTTATACACAAATAATGATAGAAAAGAAATGGGAGTTATAAAATCAATCTCATTTGTATTAGTGTCACACAAACTCAAATACCTTGAAGTCAACTTAACTAAAAAGGTGAAGGACCTATACATAGAAAACTATAAAACACTAGTTTTCAAGAAATAAAAGAGGACACAAGGAAATGGAGACGCATACCCTGTTCATGGGTTGGGAGAATTAACATCATTAAAATCACTGTACAGATTTAATGAAATTCCTCTAAGGATACCCATGGCATTCTTCAAAGAAGTGGATCAAATACTGCTGAAATTCATTTGGAACAATAAACATCCATGAATAGCTAAAGCAACTCTAAGGAAAAAGAAAATGGGAGGCATCATTTTCTCCAACTTTAAATTGTACTACAGAGAAATAGTCATTAAACAGCATAGTACTGGGATAAAGACAGACCCTCAGATAAAAGGAATATATTGAGTACTCAGATAATGTTTCCCAGACAGACAATCAATTAATCTTTGATAAAGGGGCAAAAATGCAAAATTGAGGAAGGAAAGCCTCTTCAACAAGTAGTGTTGTGACAACTAGTCAGCCACATGCAAAAAAGCGAACTTGGACCTTTATCTAACACCATGCACAAATGTCAAATCTAAATGGATTAAAGGCCTTGATATCACACCTGGAACCATAAGATATAAGAAGAACACATAGGTAAAACACTCCATGATATTGAGACTAAAGACACATTCAAGGAGGAAACATGACTGACCAAACAAGTGGAAGCAGAGATAAACAAATGAGACTATATAAAACTGAGAAGCTTATGTACATCAAAGGAAATAGTGACAAGGATACAAAGGCCACCAACAGAATGGGAGAAACTATTCACCCAATACCCATCAGATAAGGGATCAAATATTTAAGATACACAAGCTACTGACAGAATTTTACAAGGAAAAAAATCTAACCCCATCCAAAAAGGGGGAGAAAATGAACAAACACTTCCTCAAAGAATACAAATTTCCAAAAGGCACATAAAAAAGTTCCACATCACTAATCATCAGGGAGATGCAAATCAAAACAACAATGAGGTACCATTCACGTTACAGAGACTGGCACACACACCCCCAAAAAAAAGAAAAGAAAAAAAAGAAAAATCAGTGTTGGCAGGGATGTGAAGAGAAAGGAACTCTCATTCACTGCTAATGGTAATGACTTCTAGCCTAGCCTTTATGGAAAACAATATGGAGATTCCTCAAAAAACTGGAAATTGATCTCCCATATGATCCAGCTATATCACTTCTAGGAACACAAAAATATAACAGCACAATAATGTGCTCTGCACACTTATGCTCACTGCAATGCTACTTACAATAGCCAGAATCTAGAAACAACCCAGATGCCTGACAACAGATGAGTGGTTAAAGAAACTATGGTACATATACACAATGGAACACTCTGCAGTAGTCAAGAAAAGTGAAGTCATAAAATTTTCCTATACATGGATGAAATGGACATGGAAATTATTATGCTGAATGATATAATTCAGAGGGGGAGAGAGACACAGAGCAGTCTCACTCATCTGTGGGATTTAATAAAAATGTAAGAGTATTTCAATAATACTCAGAGACAATAAAGACGAGGGCTAGAAAGATCAGCCCATGATATAAAACTTGCTATAAAGAGTGGTGAGTGCAGTTAGAGAAATAACTACACTGATAACTATCATGACAATGGTAGTGAGTGAGAGAAATATAATGCCTGTCTGGAGTATTGGCAGGATATGAGTGATGAGGTAAATGGTGCATTAGTGGTGGAAAGGTTGCACTGGTGAAGGGGGATTTTTTTATGACTGAAACTCAACAACAATCATGCTTGTAATCATGGTGCTTAAATAAATATATTCTTTTAAAAATAAACTAAATTTTAAGCAATTTTCAAAATTGAATTCCAGTCAGAAAGCTGTAAATTTTCAACATTGGTATTAAAAAAACAATGGAAGGAAATATGAAAATACCAGAAGGTTTGTGGGAAAAATAGAATTTTCAGATGGTTTCACTCATGTGGAATATGAATAACTATATCAAATGGAATGTCAATAAAATAAAACTATAAACAGTAATAGTGACTTCAACTCAGAGAATGCTATGCTTATCAGAGAGAAAGAAAAGGGAGATGGGTAATATAGGTGAACAGAGAGGTGGTGGTGGGATGCCACCAGAACTTTCCTGGTGGATGTGGTAAATCACACACATCTATTTTGTAAAGCTTAATCCTGGCTGCACTCAGAGATCACTCCTAGTAGAGTAGAGCTCAGGAAACCACTTGAGATGATGGAGATGAATCCAGGATAACCATAGACAAAGCAAGCACTCTCTCCCACTGCACTCTCTTCAGCCTCTTAACTCTAAAATGTCATACTATTGTTTGCCAATGATAGATTATTTATAAAGAGTTAACATCTCCACCATATAGAGAGTATTAAACTACTATTAATTCAATTATCCTCTAAATCTAATTTCAAATGCTTCACACCTAGCATGTGAAGATCCTGAGTTCAATCCCTAGGTACCACATGAACCATTTTTATCACTGCTGGATGAGAGCCTGAGCACCAGTTGGCCAAGCCCAACATAAAACCATCCGGTCCATGCCAGCAAGACAGATAACCTCCGGAAGTGTACCTTAGTTTCCCAGCACTGCTGGGAGGGGTCCCTGTAAACACTGTTGAGGATTGAGGCTGGAGTGATAGTGCAGCAAGAAGGTATTTACCACACATACAACTGACCCAGGTTTTATCCCTAACACCCCACATGGTTCCCCAACTCTGCCAGGAGTGAGCCCTGATGGTAGAGCCAGAAGTAAGCTCTGAGTATTGCTGGATGTGGTTCCAAACCCAAATAAAAATACACATATAAAAATGTATACAGGGCCAGAAAGATAGCACAGTTATAGGGCGTTTGCCTTGCAAGCAGCCAACCCAGGACCAACAATGGTTCGAATCTCAGCATCCTATATGGTCCCCCATGCCAGGAGCAATTTCTGAGTGCAGAGCCAGGAGTAACCCCTGAGAGCTGCTGGGTGTGGTCCAAAAATGTATACACATGTGAGCATACATATACATTTCTTCAGTTCCGGGGCCTTACACATGAAAGACGTATGCTCTAGTGAAAAATATATACCTGGTGAGCACTTTATTTTTTCACTTCAGTAGTTTTATTTTGTCTTATTCTAATTTACAATTTTAATAGCATGTACACGTTTATTGTAAAGTAACATTCCTCTGTCTAAACTGGAATCCAATTAAAATGTTTATGTAGGTTACAAAGAAAACTAAAAGGACTCTACTTTGGCAGCAAAAAAAGTTTGTTTTTGTGCTTGGGTTACTCCAAATCACATTTGTTTTTGCTTTTGGGTCACACCCAAAGGTGCTCAGGGGTTACTCCTAACTTTGTGCTCAAAAAATTACTCATGGCAGGCTCAAGGGGCCATCTGGGATGCAAAGGATAGATTCCAAGTTGGCTGCATGAAAGGCAAAAGCTCTAACTCTTATAGCTCCATCCCCTCATAATTCTTTTTCATGAAAAATTAATATATTTTAATAAAACATTCCATTTTCCTCAATCATATGTTCATCTAAAATTGTTTGGTTACTATCAACAGCCTAATAAGACCAATTGACAGAAAACAGCCATAAAGATATGTCAAAAATTAATATCTGTGGTGCAAAATTCCAGGAAGTGATATGGGCCAGGAATATAGATTTATAAACCATCCTCCCAGAGGAAAGGGTTGAAGCTATTCGAATAGATAAAAACTGTTGAGTGGGTGTCACAAGAAAAGAACACAGCAATAAAACAACCCAGGGATATATAGCCCTAGACAGCTATATTTGGGGAAAAAAGAGATTCCAGGCATGAGAATGGGGCAAGGCAGTTGAAGAAGAACAAACTGAAACAACTGAAAAAGATAGTGGAACCAATAAATTAAATATTAGCACCAAGGGATAACCACACAATTCTGTCCACTGAATATTTTCCAACAAAAGAACCTTGTTAGAACTCACTTCCTGTTACATTGTTTGAGTTTCTAGTTATAGTACACATTAGGCAAGTCACATTCCTAAGTCCAAGGCTCTTCAGATGTAAAATCTGGAAGAATCAGTCTGTCCTGACAAGAATCAGAAGAGAATGGACACAGGTTAATAAAGTCTTATTACTTTATAAAGCATTTATAAAGATGGAAAGTCATTCATCCAATATTGTAGCATTGCTATTTTATTACTTTATTTTATTAGTTTTATTTGAATAATAACTTAAGTTGAATTAACTTATTAAGAATAATGGTTTTCTGGGGTTGGAGCTATATCATGCATCAAATAGGACACTTGCTTTGCATATGGTGGACCAAGATTCAATCCCCAGCACACCACATGGTCCCCTGAGCCTGCCAGGAGTGACCACTGAGCACAAAGCCAGGAGTAAGTTTTGAGTACTGCTGGGTGTGGTCCAGAAACAAACAAAAAAGAATAATGATTTTCAAATGATTACTTTTGGGGCACACCCAGGGATGCTCCTGGCTCTACACTCAGAAATCACTCTTGTTATGATTGGGGGACCATATGGAATGCCAGAGATCAAACCTGGGTCTTTTTATACCCGTCTCAAGGCAAACGCCCTACCCATTAGACTATCACACCAACCCAACTATTAATATTTTTCAGTAAAACATAAGTTAATCATTGTCTGGGTAGTCTCTACAGCAGTGCATGGGTTTTTACTCCAGGCGACACTTTGCCTGGCTTTAAGGAGCAAATAGATATACCACACCTCTATCCCATCATGCACTGCAGTTACTACTCCTGCCCCCATTACTTTCTCTTCACATCTTTTTATACCTAGGATTCTTTCTTTCCCTGCCCTCCTTCCTAAACCACAAAGCCAACAACACTAGAAGCAAGAAATTCAAACTACAATAACCAAACTTTGCAATGTGCCTGTAGGGGTTGAAGTGATAGCACAAGCTCCACCAGTATAGTGCAGATAAGAAGAGAATGTGTGGGACCAGAGCAATAGACAGCAGGTAGGGCACTTGCCTTGCACATTACCAGCCTGGATTCAACCCCCAGCATCCTCTATGGTCCCCTGAACATCGCCAAAAGTAAATCCTGAGTGCAGAGCCAGGAGTGACCCCTTTGCATTGCCAAGTATAGTCCCAAATCCCCCCCAAAAATGTGCCTGTTATGGAGGCAGAATGGAAAGTTCTAAACTGCAATTATATTAGGCATTCAATCAGGCTGGGGATCCTGCATTACAACCTATTTGGGGCCAATTTTTTTTCTAATTTTAACATTATTCCAGTGAAATGCCATGGAAAGTCATGATTATTTTCCAAAGGCCTTTGGACATAGTTCAAAAGTGAGTACTGGACAGAGACATAAGATAGAGGTAGGACACTTGCTTTGTTCACAGCCAACCAGCATTCTATATGCTTCTCCCAAGTACCCTAGGACAGATTACTGAGAGTAGATTATGGAGTAAGCCCTGATGAGTACTGCTGGGTGTGGCCAGAAATACAGAAAAACAAAAATTAAAAATGTGAGTGCTGCTCTCATCCACTGCTGGTGAAAATGCCCCGTAGTCCAACACCTATGGAGAACAGTCTGGAGAGTGCTCAAGGAACTCAGAATTGAGCTGCCATTAGACCCAGCAATTGCTCTCCTAGGTATCTACTCCCAACTCGGAAGGACATTCATCCCAAAGTATGTGTGCACCCCACTATTTATCGCAGCACTCAGTATAATAGCCAAGTCTTGGAACCAACGTCGATGTCCAACAACAGATGAGTGGATCATTAAGATGTTATCTATACACAATGGAATATTACATGGCAGTCAGAAATGATACAATCACAGACTTTGCAGCAACGTGGATGGACCTAGAACATGTTATGTTAAACGAAGTAAGTCAGAAGACAAAAGAAAAACACAGAATGGTAGCACTATTCTGAAGCACCTAGAACATACATCTTATACACAACTAATACTCATCAATAAAATAACAGGGTTTAACAGAATAGAAATCTCAAACACTGTAATAATCACCATATACTAGGGAGTAAAGCCCAAAAACAAAGGGAAGAGAAACAACACAAAGCCCGACTACACATTATATCATAAAGAAACCAGCAACAGCAGAAACAGCAGCATAGAGAGAACAGGTATGTAATCATCGTTTTACTACAAAGGCCCATAATAATTTACTAGAAATCTTATAAAGGATTACAGGTAAAGATTATGATGGGAAATTACAGAGTCGAACAAACATTTCAAAACATTATGTTTGAATGCCTTAATCTTACCACATTTAAAATAACCTCTTATATAATGTAGCACCACTTCCTCCTGCAAAGACATATTAAACAAAGGGGAAATATTACATATAAAAACAAGCTCTTATCTACTAGGGATAAGAACTCATACTTGTTTACAACGCAGGGACATCTCCCACCCTGAATGTATGTCATGTGGAAACAACTTAGGCTCCAGGAAACTAGACACTTATCGTCCAGCCTTGACTCCTGGATCCCAGACCTAGAAACGACAGAGTTCTCCACAACAGCTCTAAGAACCAAATCCCCTCCAGGGCATTTACAATGCTGCTCTGACACCAACATGTGCCAGTTCTAAATTGATAACCTGATAATGAGGAAATGGGAACAACTTGATCTAAAAGCAAGTTGTCCTTCCTCATCAGCTATCGATAAGACAAAATCAGAAAACATGTCACCCTTTGATCTGTGCAAAAGCCAAGATCGCTATGTACAGATGACTAGTTGCTGCAACCAAGACTGGACAGTAAGCATCCAGGGACCAACAACAACAACAACAGCAACAAAAAGCTCTAGCCTAGCTTTTGGTCTACGATCTGTTCAACAAACAAGATCTCAAATTCCAGAGGTCTGAATGAGACAACCGCAGTTGAACCGGTCTTCTGGAAACAGAACAAAAGACTTTATCCCAGGCTCCATCCTAGGAGCAACATAATGACCAAGACCACTAACTACAGAAGATGGATTAAAATGACACCGAAGAAGCATAAGTGCTAGAATCACAAAGAAAGACTTCATAAGCTCCATTCCTTGAGCTGCACAGCCACCAAGATCTCTAGATACAGAGGTTTGATTTTACCATCCAAGACAAAGCAGAAGTCTTCCATACTCCACGAAAGCAACAAAGGGAGAGTAAATGATAATGCAAGAAGTCTATAGTTAATCCCATGACAGTATACTTCAGGGGGGGAGAAACCCTATAATATCCCCAATAGTTACTGTGCCTATGCACGGGGAAAAAGAAAAGGAGGAAAAAGCACAAAACAATCATTTTTCCACATATTTATTGATTGATGGATTTTTTGACATCTTTATTTTGGTGTAGAGATTGAAGTTGATGTCTCCAATATTATTTTATTTTATTTTATCTTATCTTTCTCTTTCATTTTGCACTCGAGCATGATTTTATTTCAGAACCGAGACTATTGGGTGGTGCTTGTCTTTATTCCTGTAGTGCTCACTGGTTATTTAATTTGATATTTCTTTCTGTATTGTTGTGGGGTTTCAATTACCTTTTTCACATCCTCTCTCAAACTGAGGTTGGAAGCCTCTAGAGGGACTCCACCCATTTTCAGCATATTTGACTTTTTTTTTCTCTTATTTTGTACCCCAGTCTATTGCTTGAAGGAAATCTTCAAACAAAATCACATACCTCGATTTATCTAGCTCTGCCTCTTAAATAGAGGGGGAAACAAGGGAGGGTTCCAGGACCAAACAGATATCTGATCACTAATAGTAAGCCAGGCAAAGAGGGGTCCACCTACTCTAGGTCGGGGGATGATGGTAGGGTATATGGGTTGTAGAAAGGAAACTGGGATTGGGGGAGGACATATTTGGTGATGGGTATTCCCCTGATTCAATGTTAATATGTACCTAAAATACTACTGTGAAAGATATGTAAGGTATTATGAAAAAAAATTGTGTTTTAATCAGAAACTTTCTTTGACTTACATGTATTATTATATTATATCAATTATATTATATCAATTATATTATATGTTATGTCACTATATTATGTTATGTTAGTTTATCTCATTATGTTAATCAATTTTGTCTCTTGAATAAATTCTTACAATAAAAAAATAAAATAAAATAACCTCTCAGTTTTTCTGTCCATAGAGGTTCCTGGAGACAAAGGGTGAACATACTTCGGTGGACCTCAGTGCTCAGTTGCACGAGACACCATACTAGCTTGAACTATGAAAATGGCTGGATACAAATCTTTAATATACCCTTTATCTCTATATTATACCTTCTTTTAGGACCTGAAGCACATGACCAGCCATATCACCAAAGTAACAACCGTGACCTACAGATTTTTTTTTTTTTTTGGTTTTTGGGCCACACCCGGCGGTGCTCAGGGGTGACTCCTGGCTGTCTGCTCAGAAATAGCTCCTGGCAGGCAGGCACGGGGGACCATTTGGGACACCGGGATTCGAACCAACCACCTTTGGTCCTGGATCGGCTGCTTGCAAGGTAAACACCACTGTACTATCTCTCCGGGCCCGACCTACAGATTTTTACTACAGGGCCTAAGCATTGAACACGTTCAAGCAAACTAACAGGCCCTTGCTCTTGTACCCTCTGTTCTCATTACTTCGTATTTTTGTTGTTGTTGTTTGATTGTTGGTTTGTTTTGTTTTTCCTTCTCTCACTTCTTGTCTCCCTCTTCTTCCACCTTTTCCTCCTCACTATCATCAATTCAATATATGTCACAAAAAAAAAACACACGATTACCTCCTCTATAGGAAAGGAAAGCTGACTTATAGGGTATTGTGGACAATACTGCAAAGAGTAAACGCCTATATAGATAGACCTCACTAACATAGTGGTCAGTACTCGAGACACGAAACCTATATATATCCAAAAGTTGATCTTTTAGTTTACTTTTCTTACAAGTACTATATTTACCTATCTTTCTATACTCAGCGCACCTCTTGCCCTCCCCACCTCTCTACATTAATATACACCTAAGCTAACTTCTATATGTTTATATGTGGGCAGGAGCTCACAGAGATAGGAATCCTCCTTAAGGGACAAACCTAAACCACAAACAACCCATACCTATACCCCATATAACCCCTCCCATATATTATTCCCTCCCCTTACTCCAGAAATCCGACTATCCCTTCACCCCTCAATCCCACGCCCGATATCCCCACCACATTGTAACTCTTTACCCTGAGTTTTTAATCTATTAGGCATCAAGACCGACCTCCTACCCCCAAAGAACCAGTACCCACTACCCAAGTGAAGAGACACCCACTCAAGCTCTCACCTCGTTCCCAGCAAGAAAATACCAACCAACACCCAGACTGACTCATGCAGTGTGGCCCTCCTTATCACCTCTCCCTAACGGGGACTGTGGCTTGATACCGGAACTAGCTCCAAAGGACCCCCACTTCAAGAACTCTACCCAAGACCTCCCTGCCTGGTCCGCACACCTCACAAGGAAATCTCAAAAGACAATGGGGAAGCCTATACTTTCATCATAAGTATAGACCTATGTAACACTACCTCTTACCCTGTTTCTCCCCAAATGTAAAATAATCTCCTGTTTCACTTCCTCCCTTTTTGGTTTTTTCTTTCTTTTTCTTCTTTACTTTTTTTCTTCTTGTCCGTTTTTTTTGTTTTGTTTTGTTTTGTTTTAGTTTTTGCTTTTTTATTTGATTTGTTTTTGCTTCTTTTGGGTAACTCCAGGCAGAGCTCAGAGGGTGCTCCTGGCTCTATGCTCGGAGATCTCCCCTGGTGGGCATGGGGGACCATGTGGAATGCTGGGATTTGAGTCACCATCCTTCTGCAGGAAGGACAGACACCTTGTCTCCATGCTATCTCTCCTGGACCCACTTTATTCCTTTAATTACGTCTTTTATTTAATTTTTTAAAAAAGAAACTTTTTTTCTTTAGATATGTGTGAGCATATATATTTTTAGTTCTTGGCGTGTGTCTGTTTTCTTCTCTCTCCACCCCCAAAAATCCACCAGCAATATAATGTAGCACCACTTCTTCCTGCAAAGACATATTAAACAAAGGGGAAATTTTACATGTAAAAACAAGCTCTTATCTACTAGGGATAAGAACTCATACTTGTTTACAACACAGGGACATCTCCCACCCTGAATGTATGTCATGAGGAACCAACTTAAATTCCAGGGAACTAGATACCAACCATCCAGCCTTGATTCCTGGATCCCAGACATAGAAATGACAGAGTTCTCCACAACAGTTCTAAGAACCAAATCCCCTCCAGGGCATTTACAATGCTGCTCTGACACCAACATGAGCCAGTTCTAAATTGATAACCTGACAATGAGGAAATGGGAACAACTTGATCTAAAAGCAAGTTGTCCTTCCTCATCAGCCAACGATAAGACAACATCAGAAAACATGTCACCCTTTAACCTGAGCAAAAGCTAAGATCGCTATATACAGATGACTGGTTGTTACAACCAAGACTGGACAGTACACATCCCGGGACCACCACCAACAACAACAGCAACAAAAACTCTAGCCTAGCTTTTGGTCTACGATCTGTTCAACAAACAAGATCTCCAACTCCAGAGGTCTGAATGAGACAACCGCAGTTGAACGGGTCTTCCAGAAACAGAACGAAAGACGTTATCCCAGGCTCCATCCTAGGAGCAACATAATGACCAAGACCACCAATTACAGAAGATGGATTAAAATGACACTGAAGAAGCAGAATTCCTAGAACTACAAAGAAAGACTATCATAAGCTCTTTTCTTTGAGCTGCACAGTCACCAAGATCTCTAGATATAGGGGTCTGATTTTACCATCCAAGGAGAAGCAGAAGTCTTCCATACACCACAAAAGCACTGAGGGAAGAGTAAATGATCATGCAAGGAGTCTACAGTTAATCCCATGACAGTATACAGGGGTGGAGAAATCCTATAACTCCTAGGCCAAGGGAATTCCCTCTATAATATCCCCAATACATAATGTGCCTATGTAGGGGGGGAACACAAAATAATCATCTTTCTACACATTTATTTATTGATCGATTTTTTGACGTCTTTATTTTGGTGTAGATATTGAAGTTGATATGTCCAATTTTATTTCATTTTATTTTATTTTATCTTATCTTTCTCTTTCTTTTTGCACTCCGGCATGATTTGATTTCAGAACCGAGACTATTGTGTGGTGATTGTCTTTATTGCTGTAGTGCTCACTGGATATTTAATTTGATATTTCTTTCTGTATTGTGTGGTGTTTCAATTACCTTTTTCAAACTGAGGTTGAAAGCCTCTAGAACAGGGGTCTCAAACTCAATTTACCTGTGGGCCACAGGAGGCAAAGTCAGGGTGATCCTTGAGTGCAAAGTCAATAGTAAGCCTTGAACATTTGGGGGTGTGACCCAAACAACTAAAACAAAACAAAAAAAAAATATTCCTCTAGGACAGGGCCACAAAATGTTATACGGAGGGCCATTTGCAGCCCACGGGATGCGAGTTTGAGACCCCTGCTCTAGAAGGTCTCTGGCCATTTTCAAAGTATTTGACTTTTTTATTTATTTATTTATTTATTATTTTTTCTTATTTTGTACCCCAATCTATTGCTTTTCTTTCCTTCAAACAAAACCACATACCTCGATTTATCTAGCTCCACCTCTCAAATAGAGGGGGAAACAAGGGAGTGTACCAGAACCAAACAGATATATGACCACTAATAGTAAGCCAGACAAAGAGGGGTCCACCTACTCTAGCAGCCTGGGGGGTGATGGTGTGGGATATGGGTTGTAGAAAGGGAACTGGAATGGGGGGAGGACAAATTTGGTGATGGGTATTCCCCTGATTCAATATACTACTGTGAAAGATATCTAAGCCATTATGACCACAATAAAAATTTAAAAAAGAAATAAAAGACTTACAATGTACACTTAAAAATGTGAGTGCTGGTACTGAAGTGGTACAGGTCCAGCTGATAAGGCATTTGTCTTGCATACAGCTGACCCCAATTCGATCCTCTGCCTCCTATATGGTTCCTAGAGACCACAAGGAGTGATTCCTGAACACAGAGTCAGGAAGCAACCCCTAAACATTGCAGGTGTGTCCCAACCCCCCCAAAAAAGTGAGTGCTCATATGCAAATGAAAATTCATTACTAGTATCAATTACTTTTCATTTTTAATAATGCACACACTTATAAGAGCTGATGCACTTAGTAAAAGCTTGCTAAAATGCAGTTGTCAAGTTGTTTGTGTGTGTGTGTGTGTGTGTGTGTGTGTGTGTGTGTGTGTGTGGTTTTTGGGTCACACCTGGCAGTGCTCAGGGGTTTTTCCTGGCTCCGTGCTCAGAAATCGCTCCTGGCAGGCACGGGGGACCATTTGGGACGCCGGGATTTGAACCGATGACTTCTGCATGAAAGGTAAACGCCTTACCTCCATGCTATCTCTCCGGCCCCAGTTGTCAAGTTTTAAATGCAGTCTTGCATTACTTGCTGAAGGCGACAAACTAAAAGACAATTCTTCTGCAGGAAGTGCAAATTTGTTCAGTGTAATAGTGCAGATTAGTAAACTCAGCTTTCTTTTGTTAAATAGTCCATGACATAACTGTACTATTAACTACACCATTCTGGTATTGATGGATGTTTCCCATGTTTGCAATCATTAAATAATGCATTTGCCTACTTGTACATTTGCTTAATTGTCTGGTGCTTTCATTTCATATGGTGAGATTATGAGAAATGGGTTTGGGAGTACCCAAAAGTACAACATTCTTAGTTTTTAATTTTAATAAATAAAAATTTTATTCACCTTAAAATTAGAGCTACTTGGGGTGATAGTACAGTGGGTAAGGTATTTGCCTTGAATGCGACCAACCCGAGTTTGATCCTCAGCATCCCATATGGTTTCTGAACCTGTCAGAAGTGATCCCTGAGTGCAGAGCCAGGAGTAAGCCCTGAGAATCACTGGGTATGGTCCAAAAAATAAACAATAATCATTTCAATAAAATTAGAAGTACAGGGGCTGGAGAGATAGCATGGAGGTAAAGCATTTGCCTTTCATGCAGGTCATCAGTTCAAATCCGGCTTCCCATATGGTCCCCCTGCCTGCCAGGAGCAGTTTCTGAGCATGGAGCCAGGAGTTTCCCCTGAGCACTGCCGGGTATGACCCAAAAAACCACATACACACACAAAAAAAACCGAAATTAGAACTACAGTGTGAAACAGTATCTTTAAATGCAACCATCTAACTATAAAACAATTATCCAACTAACCTCATTTCAAATGCTAAGCATATTCAGGCTCTTCTTTGTGTAGACAGTTAGATTCTCATAGTGCTTTTTGTGTTGAAAATCCCATGATTTGTAATGTCTCGGGCATCTGGTATCAATACTTTCAGTTTGGTAGGATTCCTATATAAGAAAAAAAGAAGCAATTAATAACTTTCTCTTTGTCAATGTCTCTGAATTCTGAGGACCCTTTTCTAACTTGTCCTCCATCCCTTCTGCAAAGAAAGACTAGTTCTCTGCACTTCTTCAAAGGGAATTTTTGTGGGTAGCTTTTCCTTTTTCTTTTTGACTCTCTAATTTGGAAATTCTCTTTGTTTGCTGTTTTTCAAATCCAAAAGTCACAAATTCTTTTTATAACCAGTAAATCTTTAACCACAAATGTCAAGTTCCACTGCCACTAGAGGGGATGTGACAGGTCTATAAAGTTTTATGAGCAATAAGCCAGCAAATAGAAAGATGACAGACTCATGACCTAGACAACTATCTTGCTTGCATGTTCACAAAAAAATTAGTTTACTTAGTAAAAGAACCGGGAAGTAGACCTTTACAAATGGCAGGTGAAGGACCAGAGTGATAAGACAGTGTGTTCAGGCGTTTGCTTTGCATGAAGCAGAGCAGGATTCAATTTCTGGCAACCCATAGGGTAGCTGGACCCTACCAAGAGTGATCTCTAAGTGAAGAGTCAGGAGTAAGCCCTGAGCACTACTAGGTGTAGCCCTCCCAAAAAAAACCAGAAAGAGCATATGGGTGCCAGGAAGCTCAATGAAGTCCCTTGTGGCCAGTCCTCTGAAGCATGAGGGTTTAGCCTACGTGTTATATTTGTATAGGCTTTGGGGCTAAGAACAAGATAAGGAAACATACTTGACATTATTAACAGCCCAAAACCAGAGGCGTTTGCTTGGTGTCATTTGAATCCAGCCATTAATTTATTTTAGGCTGATATCAAACCAATCCAATATGAAAATGCATAAAGACGATAGTATTCAAACTCACCTTTCCCTTCTGATGTACTCGATGGTAACAGCTGAATTCTACCACTCTCAGTGGAATTCAAACAAATCACACCATAAATAAACATATAAAATTTAATTTTGAACAAAATACCTTATTTATTCATGTTATTCTGCAAGATGTTTTCCTTTAATATATATTTATATATACAGATATATGTTCATTATAATAAATTAACATGACATATTACTTTCCAAAATATAATGGAAATAATCTTCTTAAGTTCCTTTCCTGATTAAAGTTAATTGATTAATTTACTTTAGAGAACATTCCAGCATTATACTTTTTTTTTAATTTTGGGGCCACACGTGGCGATGCTAAGGGGATACTCCTGACTCCACACTCAGGAATTACTCTTCTCTTTATTAATATCTTTATTTAAACACCTTGATTACAAACATGATTGTAGTTCGGTTTCAGTCATGTAAAGAACACCTCCCTTCACCAGTGCGACATTCCCATCACTCTTGTTGGTGCTTGCAGGGATCAAACCTGGATCAACTATGTGCAAGGCAAACACCCTGCCTACTGTATAATCGCTCTGCTCCCCGGAATCTTAATTCTTTGTAATAAATTACTTAATGTCTTCCTTCTCTGTTAGACTGAGAGTTCCATGAAGGGAAATTGACCAGTGTCTTGGATCGGATGATAACTTGCCTGAAGCCTAGAGTTGGTCTTATGCCAGGAAACTTCAGGGGTAGGATCTCTTTGTATTTAGGCCAACGTTATTCCTTTCCATGCCTCTCATATTTTGGTGGGCCTATGCAAACAACAATTGCCACTCTAAGACTGTTTTTACTGTGCTCCTTTGACTCTAATCCTTAAAATGCACCCACTTAAAATTTGAGGTTAAATGCACCCACTTAAAATTTGAGGTTAACTTAAGCTAAGATGCATGTACATGGAAATGTAAAAAATACTATGCTTCTAATGTTTAAGGAGTTACATAAGTTATATGGCTTTAGATTGTCTTGTGTGCTGTTAAGAAATATTATAATGTGCTACAATCTGGGGACTTGAGGGACAAAGTAATTGTACATGGATTCTGTTTTATTTATCTTAACGTTCTTTGGCTGAAAGTTCAAAGTTAAGATATCAGCAAGGGGACTTCTGAGAATTATGTTATGGCTGATTGTCCTACCACTGTAACTATACTTTGTCCTCTTTCTTTGCATCTTTTGTTCTCATAACATTGGTGGTGCTGCCAGAATAGCATCTGCCTAAAACTGATGTTTTCATAGTTTCAAGTGCACCCTGACGCCTTCACAAATGTCTTCAGGGGCTCGGGTAAACCATTACTTCATGTTATGTGGGAGGAACGTAGTGATAGCACTTTAAATCTGCCTGGCAAGATAAAATTTAATAGTATGCTTAGTAGAATGAACTTTGCATTTGTGATTCTAGCCCTAATGTTAAATGTTCTCACATACACAAAATTAAAAAAAAAACAATGATTTCTCCTAATTTGTAGTATCTAAACTATGTTTATTTTTTGTTTAATACTGTTGTTTAGAAATGTTTGCATTTTTTTAGGTTTTGGGGTTACAACTGTAAATGCTCAGGGGTTACTCCTGGCTCTGCACTCAGGAATTGCTCCTGGCAGTGCTCAGATCAAACCAGGGTCAGCCTTAGGCAAAGCAAAGGTCCTACCAGCTGTACTAACACACCAGCCCCAAGATATTTTCATTTTAAAGACTGAAAATAGACAATATTATTTTGGAGAGGGAGGTAGAAAAAGATGGTCCACAGTTGGCAGTACTGAGGGCTTACTTCTGACTGTAATCAGGGATCACTCCTGTCAGGCTCAGGGGAACCTAAAAAGTGCTTGAATCAGTCCTTGTTGGAATGTTCTACTCACTAACTCAAGCCTGAATACTTACTATTTAATGTACAGAAATGAAACCAATTTGAAATGAAATTAAATGTAGTTCAATTGTTACTCTTTATATACCTACACTATGTTTAAACAATTTTTATTTGTAAATGGTTTATTAAAATTGAATTAAGTTGTGCAAATTCTCATTTTTACTGCAAAAACTATTAAAAGTAGTTTTTTGTAATATCAGACTTTCCTGTTTCATTAAATTTTCCTCCATACTATTTAAATGGGTGATATTATACTTAAATTTAAATTATTCTTTTTGTTTGTTTGTTTGTTTTTTGGCCACACCCGTTTGATGCTCAGGGGTTACTCCTGGCTAAGCGCTCAGAAATTGCCCCTGGCTTGGGGGGACCATATGGGACACCAGGGGAATAGAACCACGGTCCTTCCTTGGCTAGCGCTTGAAAGGCAGACACCTTACCTCTAGCGCCACCTCACCGGCCCCAAATTTAAATTATTCTTAAAATAAAATTTCAGTTCACGGGGCCGGGAAGGTGGCGCTAGAGGTAAGGTGTCTGCCTTACAAGCGCTAGCGTAGGACAGACCGCGGTTCGATCCCCCGGTGTCCCATATGGTCTCCCCAAGCCAGGGGCGATTTCTGAGCTCATAGCCAGGAGTAACCCCTGAGCATCAAACGGGTGTGGCCCAAAAACCAAAAAAAAAAAAAAAAAAATTTCAGTTCACTACACTTTATCCTATCTAGCTTTCCTAAAAATTGTATAATGAACCATTTATTCTGACTTGTGTTACAGTATTTCAATCATTGTAACCTTAAAACAATTCCATCACCTTTCAAAAATCATACTTTTGGAATCAAACAAAAAGTTTCAAGGCCGTGATGTTTGGGAATATGGGAGAGATTGCTTTGCTTTGGAGGCCATACCCAATAGTGCCCAAAGCTTACTTCAGACACTGTCTTCAGGAATTACCCCTGTTAGGGCTGGATGGACCATATGCAGTGCTGAGGATTGAACCCTGTAAGTTGTGTGCAATGCAAGGCCTTAACTTCTACACTACCTCTCCAGCACTCATGGCGTTTTAATCTCTACACAAATAAAAACTATAAATCCTTATTATAAAATCCAACCTTATAACATTCCATTTTTAAAAAGTTCTTTTTATTTATTTAGCCTTCTGTTAATCCTGTCCTCTATTTTATTTCCTCTATTATTTATTTCCCATATCACTACCTCTACAGTTAATTTTTTAGCAATGCTGAGGGAATCTTAGTAACCACTCCCAAGGGATAGTGAGGAGTGAGAACTTCATACTGAGGACCACTGGGGCTGCACAGGTGAGCTCACCCTTGCCAGGCATATACTGCAGCACTTTGAGTCATAGCCCTGGGCCCACCTTTGGTACTTTTTACTGTGTGGGCTTTGCTGGAGGACGATTGAGTGGTCCACTCAAAGAACTGAAGCTCTTCGAACTTTCTTTCTCTCTCAAGCACTTACTGTGTGGTCTTCTGCAAGTTCCTTATCTTTTCCAGTTTGGACTCATTTGCTAACATGCATTCATCAGTTACACAGATATGCACCATCTCCAACATGTTGTCACTAAGCTAACTGCTTGTCAATTAAAAATAAGAGCCAACGTTTAGTAACCCCATGCTTCAGCTTTGTTTTGATGTTTTCTTTGGGGTTCTGTGGGTCACACTCATTGGTGCTTGGCTTTAGGTAAGACCAACTTATTACCCAACTTAATCATCTATGACAAAGTCAGCACCCTAATATATTTTGCACTTGATGCAGAAGAGTACTAAGTTATAAAGCGGTGACATAACTATCCTAGCACATCAAGGATGCCATGGAAGTGGGACTGGGTTAGAGGAAAACTTCAGGCATCATTCTACTAAGAGATTTAGGGGAATCCAACCTCAAAATTCGGGTACCATTTCAGTGATTTGCATTTTTGTTCCAACCTCGGGAGTGGCCAGCTGCAGCACCCTCGCATTAATAATACAGCAAGGTAGAGCAAACACCCAGGAGCCACGCCTCTTCCAAACTCCCGCAGTTTCTACCCGGGGAAGGTGGGCGGTACCAAGGCGCGCCACGCTGCTCGGCTCGCCCAATGGGCACACGCGAAAGCACTCACGCCAGCGGGCCGCGAGCGCGCCGGAACACAGTGGGCGGGGAGAAATGCCACGCCGCGTGCTTGTGCCTTTGTGACGTCGACGCCGGGCGCCCGCGGCTCCACCCCCCGGGGAGTATTAGCCCCGCCTCCCGGCCCGAGCCCGTTGCCTAGCACACTTCCGGGTTCTCCCCGCCCCGCGGCGAAACCAACGAGAGGACACCGCCGGCAGCTAGAGCAGCCCGACCTAGGAGTGGAACCTAGAAGCGCGCGAATGTCAGAGGCAAGCTGTCCGCGGCTGCGCTTTCCCGCCCCTGAGCTCTTCTAAACTCGGGTGAGTGCCCGGGCATCGGTCCCTGCTCCGTACGGGCCCACGAGCGGCTCGCCCCCGCCCCTTTTCTAGGAAAAGCTGGAGCCCTGGCCCACTCCCAGCATGCTCCGCGCGGGGGACCGGGACAGGTGCGGAAGGAAGAGTAGTTAGTTGAATGGGGGAAAAGACTTTGAGCTGCCCTCCTAGATGCTCAATGGGGAGGTGATCAGAGCCTCCTCTTTTCTTTTCTCCATTCAGTCCTCCTGAGTTTTCCATACTGCATTCCATCACCACCACCTTCACCTTCTAAGCAGATGCCTTTGGGTGGCCCGACGCAGTTTGAACTTTTTTGCATCCAATATCACATGTGTCAATCTTTCAGTTTTCCTTTAACTCCCTGATTGGAAATAAAAAAAAAAATCTCCTCCTTAATTATGACTTGGACACACAAAAAAGAATCTACTCTTTAATTCTATTATGACTTGTGCAAATGATCCCCATCAGGAAGTAGTGTCCCCATAGGAATTCTTGCCTATTTGTCATTATCAAACTGAGAAGTGTATTCATTGAGAATAATGATAATTGTGTCATGAAATGCTAAAATACAATATAAGTTTAGGGGAAGTAATTTCTTTCCGGTTAATTCTTTTTCTTTGCTTCCTGATCAAGTTCTGCGAGTAATAAAAACTGCCTGCCCCACCCGCACACAGGCAAACTTTTCCATACTTGTTCCTTCTAGAAGTCCAAGTTCATTTCCTCTAGAAGAAAATTTAAGGCATTTTTTTCTCGTTCTATGGTAGTTTGGGATGCAGAATCTCAATGATAGTTATCAGATTCCAATTTCTTCATTTGTTTCCTAAAATTAGGTTGTTCGATAACTCATTAAATGTTCAGTAACATGGCTGGGAACACAGTTGAAACTGTTAAGAAAAAAGACCATTAAACTGATGTGCAGGTGATTTTACTTGTAGGACTGTCATTGTATCTTAGGGTGAGTTACTTAACCTCTGTGTACCCTCTGTTCTCTGTGAAATAAGATAAATGACATTGGGCAGCTTGGAAGGCCCCCTTTAACTTTCATGGGCAAAGGGAAAATCTAAGTAGCTTAGTAATAAAGCATTCCTTGTGGAGAGAGGGGAGATTAGGCAAATCTCATTAAATGTTGGCTCTTAATTTCTAGTAGAAATGAAAGTGTAGTCTTTATTTCCTCAAAGGATAAGAAAATGCCTTTGAAGGAAATAAAAATGACCAGTAATGATCCTCACTAGCCTGTACAGATTCAGCTCTCATGTCCATTAAAACTTATCTATTTGCATGATGGACTTTTAAAAGCTCAATTATTGGAGATGCTGTATTGGAGACCGCTTAATCTCAAAAACAGAAAGATAAATGTTAACATATGGTATTCTAAATTAACTTGCGTTATGTATAAGCCTCACTTAATGTTGAGTGGGAACCGGCACTTAATGTAAAATCATATATAATGAAAGTAGGTCTTTGAATTATGTTGTGTTTTTCAACATAAGCCAGGGCATTTTTCTTTTCAGAATTGAAAAGGACAATATTTTCCCGGACTTACTTTACTCAGAACTCCTAAGAACAGCAGCCATCAGTTAAATAGCAAGGTTCATAACAGAAATACTAGCACAGATATGACCGGTGATTTATAGATTTTGGTGGTTTCATCTGTTTGATATAAGGTTTTCATTTAAATTTTTAATTTTATCTGTAGAGATATTCAGCATTTTAATTTAAGCTTGTAAAACAAATTATCTGTAGAGAGAATGATGAAACTCTTGCATAGTTTTCCTAGGGTTAATACTTTGATTTAGCTCATGATTTATTAAATCCCCATAGGTGAAGTGCAAAAATAGCTTCCCAGAAAATTCAACTGCACAGAAATACTTTTTGCAAAGTCCAGTTTATACTGAATGATAATCTCATGCCATTGGAAATTAATGATTCTTCTATTCCTTGATACTGTATGCAACAAGTTTGATTTTAAACTTGGGGACTGTTTAAAACATGAAGAATAAACAAGAGTGTCTAATGACTATAAAATGATGTGTCTAAGCATCTTTTTCTTCTTTACAGGAAAAATGCTTTCTGAAAGCAGCTCATTTTTGAAGGGTGTGATGCTTGGAAGTGTTTTCTGTGCCTTGATCACTATGCTGGGACATGTTAATATTGGCCATGAAAATCGAATGCATCACCATGAGCACCATCACTTAAAAGCTCCAAATAAAGAAGACATCTCCAAAATTTCAGATGATGAACGCATGAAGCTCAGTAAGAACTTCCGGGTGTACTGTATCATCCTTGTAAAACCGAAAGATGTGAGTCTTTGGGCAGCAGTGAAAGATACCTGGACCAAACACTGTGACAAAGCAGAATTCTTCAGTTCTGAAAGTGTTAAAGTGTTTGAGTCAGTTAACATGGAAACAAGTGATATGTGGTTAATGATGAGAAAAGCTTATAGGTATGCCTTTGACCAATACAAAGACCAATACAACTGGTTCTTCCTCGCACTCCCCACTACATTTGCTATCATTGAAAATTTAAAGTATTTTTTGTTAAAAAAGGACCCACTCCAACCTTTCTACCTAGGCCACACTGTAAAATCTGGAGACCTTGAATATGTGAGCATGGAAGGAGGCATTGTCTTAAGTGTAGAATCTATGAAAAGACTGTCTAGTCTTCTTAGTGACCCTGAAAAGTGTCCAGAACAGGGAGGGGTGATTTGGAAGTTATCTGAAGATATGCAGCTGGCAGTCTGCCTGAAATATGCTGGGATATTTGCAGAAAATGCGGAAGATTCTGAAGGAAAAGATGTATTTAATACCAAAACTGTCGGGCTGTACATTAAAGAGGCAATGGCAAATCGCCCCAACCAGGTAGTAGAAGGATGCTGTTCAGATATGGCTGTTACTTTCAATGGGTTGTCTCCCAATCAGATGCATGTGATGATGTATGGGGTATACCGTCTTAGGGCATTTGGGCATACTTTCAATGATGGGTTGGTTTTTTTACCTCCAAATGGTTCTGACAATGACTGAGAAGTGAAACAAGAGCATGCAGATAATCACCAAATAGCATATGTGATGCTGTTATTGGTGGGAACAACTATATATCCATAACAGCAGTATGATTTTTTCCCTTTTTTCTTGCCTTTTACTTTGATTGGGGTTATCGGGTTCAATTGCATAATAAAGACCAATCATTAATTTTCAAACACAATGGAACAATCCCCCTTAAACCAAGAAATTCTAAATGTGTCAAAAATATTTTAAGAGTGATAACTTTGAAAATAAAGTCAATAAAGTCTGGTACATTTCTTTTGCTGGTGAGTTATAAAATTTCACTTCTTTTTAGCTTTGTAAGATATGCAAATGAAGGCTCTAATTGTGAATTCGTGATTCAAGTAAAATTGTCGGCATGTGTTTCTATTACTTTGAATGTCTGTTTCTATTCTGAGCTTTCCAACATTTACCATTTTATTGAAAGGATGATATCTAGGGTTTAGTGGGTGCCACCCCAGCTCGGCGCCAGGGTCATTCCCAGAGGTTCTCCAGGACCTTGAAGTGCCAGCGATTCAGATTTACTTGAGGGGCCTAGGAGATGACTCGTTGATTTAAAGTGCTTGTCTGGCGATTGCAAGGTCATGAATTCAAACCTGGTGCCCTATATGGGCTGAGGTGATCCCAACAATTCTACCATTATTAAGATACTCCAGCAAGAAAGGGCCAAAAAAATGGTTTAAGGAAATGTATGATGCAAGCATGAAGCCTTGAGATTAATGCCCAGTGCCTCAAACATACCAAAACAATCTTGACTGGCCCACAGAATAAGGTTTGCTGGTGAGTGATATTTATTTTTAAATACATAACCAAGCAACAAAGGTCGTGTTCTCAAGGAATATTAATGTCAAATTTGAAGTCTGCAGCCAGAAATTACAGGAATTAAGGCACTTGCCTTGCACACCACTGACCCCAGTTCAATTCTGAGCATCACATAAGGTCCCCTCCAACTCCTGCCAAGAACGATCCCTGAGTACAGCCATCAGGAGCACCACTATGTGTGGCCCAAACCTCCTCCCTTCACCCTCAAAATAGGTTGAAACCAGTCTCTGAAAGAAAATGTTAAAAGCAGACAAGAACTGGGTGCTGACAGGAGTTAAAGTAATATGTGATAACCCTTCAGTAATCATTGCAAACCATGTGTTTGGCAGGGAAAAGGGGAAAAGCAAATGAGAGAGGAAGAAGGATGTCTGCCATAAAGGTGTGCAGGGGAGAGGGCGAGAGGGAAGCTGTGGTCTTTGGTGGTAGGAAATGTGCACTAGTGAAGGGATGGCTGTTTGGACATTGTATGACAAACTCAATCACAAACAACTTTGTAACTTTCACAGTGATTCAATTACAAGTTTATTTAAAAAAAAAAGAAAATGAAAATTAAGGATTAATAATTTCCTAGGAGCCAATTTCCCGACATTCTTCAGCATACATAATTTTACTGAAACTTTATTCTCTGTTTCTTCATTCTCTGGCTTGAATTTTAAAATATATCAGTTTATATTTATTTACTCATGCTGGAAAAACGCAAGCCATGAATGTTTTGAAAATTTTGTTTCGGTAGACTAACAGTTATACTGATTTAACTCCGTCTTCATATTTGTTTACCTCTTAAAATTCTGAGATATTTCCCATGTTCATTCACCACATTCAGTTTTTGGTACGGAGGTTTCTCTCTCATCTTGTATTGCTGGTACCCTTTGCCTTGTTCTAGTGGCTACCCAGAAGCTTAATCAGAGGTGGACACAGTAGTATTTCATTTGGAACTAACTCCTGTAAATGGCCTGCATGAGTTGTAGTAAGTCAGATTCTTAAGCCCCTGTAGGGTGTGAGATGATGACATTTGCGAGATCGATATTTCTTGTAACAAGCCTCATGATAATGTTCTCAGATAGCATTTGTAAAGCACAGTTTTCTCAAGAAGGCCTCAGGCTTCAAATTATTGAGCAGCACAGTAGTGTTTAAAACTTTTTTTATCAGGTTTTCCTTATTGGGTTTTGATTATGATGAAGTGTTATTCCATTTAAAAACTCAAAAAAAAATCCCTTTACCAGAAAACACAATATGTGGTCTCAGGCAACTTCACAGACCAGAACCATGACAGACATTGCATCACATTGCTCTCAATGCCAGTGTGCCAAAAATATTCCTACTTCATTTATTATTTTCAATTACTATATCAAGGTATGATGTTAATTATTATTTCAAATGATGCATCTGATTGTTTGATTTCTGAGTGAATACTAAGGTAATTGCTTTTAAAGCCAAAGGAATGCTCTTGATTATATCATTTTTATGCATAAGTATTCCTTTACAAAATGTAATATATGCTGTCTTTTTTACTTATTTGTAAGCCATCTTGTAGATAAAATCTGAATTAATTAAAAGTAGTACTACTGAGACCATGGTTACATTTTTGATCACCATGTATTCAATCAAAAATCATAATCTCAACACCACGCTTTTTGGAGAGGGTTGAGAAGAATAGAAATTGTTCAGGATTGTAAGTGTATTTACATATGGCTATTGGCTACCCTGTGGTGTTTAGGGATCACCCCTGGAAGCCTTGGAGATATGGAGTGCTGGGGATAAACCTGGGTGGCCCACATTACAAGGCAAGAAGCCTAACCCCTGTACTATCCTCTGGCCCAAAAGTTGTATCTGTTTTTCTCATGTCCTGAGTGCAGCAGAAACAGAAAACTAATTTTAGAGCCCAATGTCATCATGAGTAAATACTATCATTAACATCCTTCTAGGGGTCAGAGCGATAGCACAATGGGTAGGGTATTTGTCTTGCATGCAGCTAACCCAGGTTCAATTCTTGGCATCCATATGGTCCCACAAGTTACGCCAAGAGTAATTCCTGAGCACAGAACCATGAAGGAATAACCCCTAAGCACAAAATAATAAATCCCTTTTAAAACATCAGATTAGAGGTGCTGGAGTGGTGATGCAGTGGTAGGGCATTTGCCTTGCACCTGGCTGACCTAGGACGAACCACAGTTTGATCCCCCAGTTTCCCATATGGTCCCCCAAACCAGGAGCAATTTCTGAGCACATAGCCAGGAGTAACCCCTGAGCATCACTGGGTGTGGCCCACGCCCCCCCAAAAAAAACCCATCAGGTTAGAGAGCTGAAGAGATAGTGCAGGGGCATGTGGCCAGCTCAGGTTCAATCCCCTGTACCTCATATGGCCCACCAGAAGTGATCCATGAATACAGAGATAAAAGCAAGTCCTGAGGACAGCTGAGATAGTTCCAAAATAAAACAAAACAAAATATTGAAGCAAGTAATAGATAAGGCACCTTGACTTTTTATTTGGCTTTTAGTGTTGCTTTATTGGGGAGGGAGTCTTGTTTTGTTTTCAGTTATGAGGCCATAACTGGTGATGCTAAAGGGATCACTCCTGGCAGGCTCAGTGTACCATATGGTTCTGAGGCTCAAACCCAGGTCAACAAGAAAAGAACCCAACCCATGCTACTCTCTCTGGCCCTAAGTCACCTTGACTTTTAAATTTTTTTGTTATTAAAACAGTTCTTATACATGAAATACAATGTATAATGATCAGATTTTTTTTCCTGTAAACTTTTTTTGTTGTTGTTGTTTTTTCAGCCACACCCGTTTGATGCTCAGGGGTTACTCCTGGTTAAGTGCTCAGAAATTGCCCCTGGCTTGAGGGACCATATGGGACGGGGATCAAACCGCAGTCCGTTCCTTGGCTAGTGCTTGCAAGGCAAATACCTTACCTCTAGCGCCACCTCGCCGGCCCCCTCCTGTAAACTTTTAACAAACCCTTCTCACTTGTGTAATCGTGATGTCCCACTCATTTATTTCCCCTTCATTTGCGAAAGACAGGGTGTTCCCTTTGTGCCTGCTGATTTGAATTCAGTACATTACGTGAAGAGTATGATTTTGTAAAAGTTAAGCTTTCTGGGCCTCAGGGATGTTTGCTCCATAGAACATCTGCTTTGCAGGCATGAGGCCAAGTTTTCTATTCCTAGTACTGGCCACACAGATTGCCAAGTGTAAGCCTAGTGTCACTGCCATTGTGATCTCAAGTGCATCACAACCAAATTTGTGTAAACACCACAACTCTTTGTGAAACCCTGGCCTTTAGCACTACAACAAGGAAAAAAAACAGTAGGGAGAAATGTTATTCAGTAAAAACCTGTCCCCTAGTACAGAGCAGGTAGGACGCTTGACTAACATGCAGCCAATCTATGTTTGACCCCTGGCATAACATATGATACCCTGAGAACTTCCAGGAGTTATCCCTGAGTGCAGAGCTAAAAGTATACCCTGACCACTGTTTGCTGTGACCTGCCTCCACAAAAAATATGAACCCCAAAAAAGCCCTGGGAGCCTGAGAGATAGTACAATAGGTAAGGCACTTGCCTTGCACGTGGCCAAACTGGGTTTGATACCAGGCATCCCAGATGGTCCCCGGAGCCCCACCAGGAGTGATTTCTGAGTGCAGAGCCAGGGGTAAAACCTGACCATAGCCAGTTGTGCTCTGCCAAAAGCAGTAGTAAAAACAAACTACATATCTTGATGTGACATTCTGCAAAGAACAAAATCGTGAAGGCAGAAAATGAATCAAGGATTACAAGCAATTAAAATCGGGAGTGAGATTGATATAAAAGGGGCTTTCAGGAGTATTGAAATTATGAACATATTCTGTCTTGTGGGAGTTACACAGCTGAATATATTTATTTAAATATGTAGAGTTATAGACTAAATTGAGTGAAGTTAACCATACATAAATTGTTCTTCGAAAAAATGTCCCACCAAAATGAAGCTCTGGGAATACAAAGACATTCTGAAATGTTTGCCAGCCTCCCCCATCTAAGATTCCTCCATATCTCAATTCAAAATACCACTCAATAATTCTAATATCAAATATAAAGTACTCTTAAAATTTTCAAGCATAATGGAGGTCCGGAGAGATATTATAGCAGGTAAGGAACTTGTCTTGCATGTGGACAATCCTGGTTCAAATTCCAACACCTCATATGGTCCCTGGAGCCCCACCAGGAATGACCTCTGAGCAAAGAGCCAGCCATGAGCACAGCTGGGTGTGACCTCAAAACAAAAAATGTATAATAAAGAAAATTACTTGTTTTTAAAATATGAATGGATATATATCCTGGGTCTCTACAAGAGCTGATTATTTATAATAATCTACCTTTTATAAATGTGTCATCTACAATCATGCAATTTGCTACAACATGGATGGAACTGGAATATATATATATATATTAAATGAAGTAAATGAAGAATAAATACAGAATTATATCACTTATATGTGGTATTTATAATAACTGCATAAAGGAATTCAATAGTTTAAATTAGAGTTGTTGAGAACACTCTAGGCCCCAGAGTAAAGCAAGGAGAAGGAAAGAAATTGAGTTTAAAAGGAGAAACATAAACATGAAAGTATGGGGGGACAGAGGCCAAGAGGTTCCAGGTGCATTGATGGTATTAAGAAAGGACAGAATTGGGGCCGGGAAGGTGGCGCTAGAGCTAAGGTGTCTGCCTTACAAGCGCTAGCCAAGGAACGGACCGCGGTTCGATCCCCCAGCGTCCCATATGGTCCCCCCAAGCCAGGGGCGATTTCTGAGCACATAGCCAGGAGTAACCCCTGAGCGTCAAACGGGTGTGGCCCAAAAACCAAAAAAAAAAAAAAAAAAAAAAAAAAGAAAGGACAGAATTAAATATCCAAGCCAAAGTTAACAGCAACGAAATGACAAGACCCAAACTCTAACAACCAAAACATAAAATGGCCTGTTATGCTGGCAAGCTGAGGGCAGGGGTGGTGGCATGAAATGCACTCTGGGTACATTGATGGAGGGAGGCCGACACTGGTGGTGGGATTGGTTCCGAAACAATTCATGTCTGAAACTCAACTAGAAGAACTTTGTAAATCACAATGGTTGCGATAAAAATTTAAAAAGTAAAAAATAAGATAAAATGCAGTATCTATACAATATAATATTGCTTTTGGATGGTATCAGTTTAGTGCTAGTCTTGGGATTTTACTGAATGCAAAAGAAATCCAAAATCATGATTTATAGAGTCAATTATTTCATGTAAAAATTTACGTGAATAAAAGAACAAGCCTTTATTTGTAAGAATATGGAAATTTTTCTTTAAAAGTTCTCAATGGAAGGACTGCAGAGGTAGTACAGTAGGTAGGACTCCTGCCTTGCATTTGATCCCTAGCCCCCCCGCTGGTCCCCCAAGCCTTGATCCCTGAGCAACATCACGTGTGGCAAAAACATATCTCAATTTGATACTCATTTAACCCACATAATTTTTATTTCTTTGGCAATTTTCACTGGTTCCCTGTAAAAATGACTACACTGGTTATGTCATTACTTTGGCAATTTGGTTCAAGTTTTTACAGGAAAAGCAAGATCTGGAAATAAGATTCAAGACTTTTGATGGCTATGTGGATGGAAGTGAAGGAGCAAGGATAACCTTAAAATGTGACAGTCTATGGAGCACAACTGGTAGGACATTTGCCTTGCACACTGCTGACCAGGTTCGATCCCATGCATACCTTGTCATCCCTTGAGCCCACCAGAGACATTCCTGAATGCAGAGCCAGGTGTAACCCTTGAGTACCATCATGTGTGGGTATAAAACAAAACAAAAAAGTGACAAGCTAGAATTTGAAAATAAGCTTGTAAATGAATTGTAAGAGAAACACACAGCTCTAAATGTTAATATGGAAATATTTTAATAGTCCAAAGGACTATTTTTTGAGAGGGGAAAAAAAGAAAAACTGCCTATTTCAACAGGAGACTCTCAACAGGAGGTTCTGGGTTTGATCCCTAGCCCTAGCCCTGCACACATACATACACCCTACCCCCCACAAAGATATTACCAAAGGGGAATGGGGAAAAAGATTAAGTTAAAAAAAAGGTCAAGAAAAAAGGGTCAATGATATGATGGTGAACATGTTGATTTTTTTTAATGGTGCATGCCTGGCACATACATAGTGTTATAGTGCAGTGTTTCTTTGGTTCTGGCACCAAAGAATACAAAATACAAATATCAAAAATACAAGTTAAACCCCTTCAGATTATAATTGAAATACACAGCTCCTAACTGTAATGCTAACATTCACCAATAATTTACCTCATCTGTTATTTGGAAGTTTTAATAATCTCAAAGCAGCCCTTTCCACATTATACTAAAAACTGTCATCTTTCCCATGTGTTGCATCCCCGAGTGATACTAGAGAGACTACATGGTGTCAGAAATCAAACTTAGATCTCTCACATGTGCTCATACTCCTTAGTTTGTCTCCTCCACTTAACTAAGACTTCCTCTTTATAATTTCCTCAAAATAGCCAGCACAGGCTTTTAAATGACATAACATTTTAAAATTTTTAATTTGGGGAGATAGTCTCCCCAGCAGTGCTCAGAAGCCTGGGTGTCCCTGTAAGCAATCCTTGGCTAACCAGACTGGTGATTCAATGCAAGGACTTGACACTGTAATGCTGTTCAGGTTTATGGTGTCAAGAATTATCTGGGCCACCCCAGTGGGACTTGGGGACTGCTAGGGCTGTACCAGTTGATGCTTAGGGGATCACATGCAGTGCCAGAGATTGAACCAGTCAATTACATGCAAAGCAAGTAATTTAACATCTGTATTGTTTCTATAGCCTTATAATATCACATCACAACTTTTTGGGGGGCACACCCAGAGATGTTCAGGGGTTACTTCTAACTCTGTGCTCAGAAATTACTCCTGCCAGACTCGAATGGTGAGGGATGATCTCTGTCCACATGCAAAAACAATGCCCTACCCACTGTCTATCGCTCCAGCTCCTAATATCATAACTTTTCAACAAAATCACAAATTTCTTTTCTTGAAGGTAACTAACGATAACAAAAAAAAGTTGACCCCAGGACTATATAAGTTCCATTTTAAGATTGTCCCAGAAAACCTTGTTGTTGAAGAAGGAAAGCAAAAAAGCTAACTGTGTGAACAGCCTGCTTTGACTGTATTCAAATCCTACCTATATATTCCTATTATGGAATAGAAGCTTGGCTAACTTCTACATCTTTTCAATAACCCATAAAAAGAGTGATTCATTTGTGGACCAAGATTAGCAATGATTAAACAACGAAGAGTGAGTTTGGAGAGAAAATGCAATGGGTAAGTTGCTTGATTTGCATGCAGCCAACCTGGGTTCAGTCCTTGGCATCCTGTATGGTTCCCTGACATCCCTAGCAGCAATACCTGAGAATCACTTTGGGGTGTGGCCCCAAAAAACAAACAAGTGAAATGATTAAACAAGATATGAAATCTGAACTTGTGCATATAGTAAGGACTCAAGGAATGTTACTCTCCTTTCCCTGTTACCTATTCTAACAGATTTAACAAGCAATTGTCATAATAAATATGTGTCAGTCCTTTATATTAAACATCTTGATGGTAAAATATTAAAATACTGATATGAATGACAGCTGGTATTGAATATTAAAGTTCACAAGAGAACCCCTTAATTAAATATTAGGATAACATCTGTAGATTTCGTTTGTGTCATGCAATAAAATAGGCTCTCCCTCAAACAGATTTTTATTTGAAGTCCTTTATTCAAGTAGGGACCATCCCAGTGGCGCTCAGGAGCTAGGAGGGTCACAGCCAACAGGGCTGGAGGTCAGAGTCGAGGCCTCAAACATGTTAGCCAGGTGCTCCATCACTTGAGCTATCTCCCCAGGCCCAGTAAATTACTTTTATGGAGACATTCAAAACTTGCTTTGAAGAACATTAACTTAGAATAAAAATATGTTCATGTTTTACAGCAAATTAGACACTAATGGAACCCAAACTGCTCAAATTGATATGGTTTCTATCTCTTCACACTTGTTAATCAAGAAGTTTCTCTCTGTAATGCAGAGTCACTGCTTAAGTGAAACTCCAGCAACTTCCATACAATTTGATATCTTCAAGAGAACTCTATTTGACAACTCTCAGAAGCCAGTTGTGGCCACATGTCTCCACTGAGTTTTTTTGCATTTTGAAGAAGGCAGATTCCTTTACAAAATCCTTTCAAAAATAGTACATAGTGTAGGACACTTGTATTGCATGTGGCATTGATCTGGGTCTGATCCCCAGTACCTCATATGGTTTCCTGAACATCTCAAGAAAAATGCCAAAAATGATCCCTGATCACAGATTCGGGAAGCCCTAAGCACTACTGGATGTTTTCCCCCAATTTTTTTTTTACAAAATATGAAACTGTCCTTATTGTTTGTTTTTTGTTGTTGTTGTTGTTGTTGCAGTGCTTGGGAGTTCCATGGTATTGGGGATGAAGCCCAGAACTCCATACATGCAAGGCAAGTGCTTAGTCACTCAAGCCACATCATCAGACCCAAATATAAGATCTTTACCTTGTAAAACACAACCCAAAATAAGTGCAATTGTGTCCAAGTTTTTACTACATTTGGGTGTTGCTGGGTTTTCCCCCATGGGGCAGGGTGCCAGGGTTAAAATTCAGGGCCTCACACATTCAAACCATGTGCTCTACGATTGAGTATCTATATCAGCCCAGCCCCCCCTTTTGGTTTTTGGGCCATACCTGTCAGTGCTCAGTGGTTAGTCCTGGCTTTGTACTCAGAAATCATTCCTGGAAGATTCAGGGGACCATATGGGATACCAGGGGATCGAACCCGGGTCCTTTCCAGGTTGGCAGCATGCAAGGCTGTGCTATCACTCTGGCCGCAGGCCCTATTATTTTTAAAAACAGAAATGGGGGCCCGGAGAGATAGTACAGCAGCGTTTGCCTTGAAAGCAGCCAATCCAGGACCAAAGGTGGTTGATTCGAACCCCGGTGTCCCATATGGTCCCCCGTGCCTGCCAGGAGCTATTTCTGAGCAGACAGCCAGGAGTAACCCCTGAGCACCACTGGGTGTGGCCCCAAAACAAAACAAAACAAAACAAAAAAACAGAAATGGGCTGGAGAGATAACTCAATGCTTTGCATGCAGGAGACCTGTTCTTGACACATAGTTCCAGTGCACAAAGCTGAGAGCAGTCCCTAAGCACTCAAAAACCAAACCAACATTTACAAACAATAAAACAAAGTGGGTGACAAATATTTCTAATCCTGTGCTTTGTGAAAAGTTTTTTTAGGTACATATTAGTTTCCTGTATGAGAATATTATTATTCCAATAAATGAAGTTTTTTCTACTCCATATTTCTGGTTGAAGTTTCCTAAACTAAAATGCTAACACAAGCAAACTCTAAAAGACTTGAGTCATGCAAAAGCACACTTGTTCCAAATCCTGGATAAATCAACTCTCAAGAAAAACTATCCAGAGCCTACAGGACAAAAAGGACTCTCCTCCATCTCCTTGCTGAGCCCAATCTAATCCAGATGTTTAAGTGCACAGTGAATTTTGGCTAGGACTGATGAAAATAATCTACATACTAAGAAATACATATAAAATCTTTCGGATCATGAGAAACTAAAAATGTGTTCAAAATGCAGGCTTCTTTTAAAAAGTTTCAGAGGGAAGTTAGAGCCAATAATGCAGCCGGTAGATCAGTGTCCTTGCATGTGGCAGACTCTGATCCAATCTCAGAACCCCACTAAGTTCCCCTGAGCATACCAGGCATGACCCCCAGCACTGCCAGGTTTTGTCCAAAAATAAAAATTAAACATTTCAGAGGCTAGAGTAACAGTACAGGGTTAAGGCACGTACTTACATTGTATGCAGCCAGTTTCTCTGGCATCACCTTTGGTCCTCTAAGGACTATCAGGAATGATCCCTCAGCATAAAGCCAGAAGTAGTCTCTGAGCACTAACAGGTATGACTAAATAAATAAAAAGTTGTTTCTAATTTAAACTTATCCAAAGTTATTTAACAGAGTGAATGCAACATGCAGCTTATCATGAAATCATCGCATTGCTTTCCAAGTTTCCAAATCTCAGAGTTTCATCATACTTCCACATCAAAAGATAATCCCAGGAATTTGGAACGAAGAAGAGTCCCATTTTGAAAGACAAGTCATAAAAAATGAAAATGTATTGCTTAAGGTTACTTCCCTAATTCAAAAAGATAACTGACTTTGATTTGTTTTGAAGACATGTTTTTATAAAAGTGTACTTTTCTCCAAGCAAGTGTTTACTTATAACACATGATTTGTTGCTGAAAATTCAGTCTTTTGCTCACATGTTTGTGAAATTCAAAAGATGTTGCTTATTTTTATGAGATAGGGGATTCAATTCAAAAATAAACTAAAATGTTCTAATAAAATGTTTGGGCCAGAGAGATAGCACAATGGGTAAAGCATTCTCCAGCCCTATTTTTTAAATATGTTAATAATAATGATGAGCACATCTAGTAATAAAAATTCAAATAGATGCCCACAAATGCAGTCACCATGATTGAACCAGGCCAGCCCCATAGACTCACTCTTTTCTCAGTCAAGATGTAAATCATACTGTGAAAGATCATGGGTACACCAGCCATGCAGCAGAAAATTGGCCACCTCAGCAGGAGAAGGTAGGCCAAGCCCCTGACCTGCCAAAGCCACACCTGCTGCATCCATCACCCAGAATCACCATTTTGCTGATGGCCCTGCCTCATAACCTATCTAATATTTCTTTCAGGGACACCAATTTGACCAAACTTCAGGTATGCTGATTTTTGGAGTATGTGTGGGCACTCTCTCCCCATATCTTCCTTCTTCCAGGAAGCCTGGCAGCTGAGAACATGCCCCTAAAAGCTGCAGTGTCCATATAGTGCTTTGAATTTCCAGACAACTTCATTTGTTTGATGCTATCATCCTTACAGGAACACACCAATTTAACAGAATGAACAGTTTATTAAACCTCTACCATTGTATTAATGACTTCATGGGAAATAAAATAATTTTCACAAATATGCTTGCTACTTTACTTTTTCTTTTTTTTTTGGGTTTTTGGTTTTTGGGCCACACCCAGTGACGTTCAGGGGTTACTCCTGGCTATGGGCTCAGAAATCGTTCCTGGTTTGGGGGACCATATGGGATGCCAGGGGATCAAACCGTGGTCTGTCCTAGGTTAGCACTTATAAGGCAGACACCATACCTCTAGTGCCACCACTCCAGCCCCTGTACTTTTTCTTTTTTTAAACATTCTTCTCTTCCTTTTTCTTTTTATTTTCTTTCTTTTTTGTTGTTGTTGTTGTTTTGTTTTTGTTTTGTTTTTGGGCCACACCTGGTGACGCTCAGGGGTTACGCTCAGAAGTCGCTCCTGGCTTGGGGGAACCACACAGGACGCTGGGGGATCGAACCGAGGTTCGTCCTAGGCTAGCGCTGGCAAGGCAGACACCTTACCTCTAGCGCCACCATGCCGGCCCCTTATTTTCTTTCTATCCCTTTTTCTTTTAACAAATCCTCTCTCACTTATATGGAAACAATTTTATTATGATCAACTATGTGTTTGTCTTTTAAGGAAAAAGACCAAAATTTTTAAATAAAATTAGGGGCCAGAAAGACAGGACAGCAGGGAAGGCATCTGTCTTGCACATGGCCAACCTGATTTTAATATTAAGCACTGAATATGATCTCCTGAGGTCTGTCAGGAATGATTACTAAAGGCGAAACCGAGAGGAAGCCTGGAGCAATAGTAGGTGTGGTCCCAAGATTTAAAAATATCAAATTAGAAGGGAAATAAATCTATTTTAAGTTTAGGGTTTCTTTCCCTAGGGTTTTGTTTTTATTTTTGGGCCACACCAGCTGCACTCAGGGGTTACACTTGGATCTACACTCAGAAATTGCTACTTACAGGCTCGAGAGACGATATGGTCAGTACCTAGGTCAGTACGAGTTGGCAGTGTGCAAGGCAAACACCCTCCCACTGTGCCATCACTCCAGCCCCTTCTTTTCTTCGAGTTTTAAAGAACTTGAAGGGATGGTAAAACAAAACAATATGTCTGAGAAGTATTTGTTTTAATCTCTTGGATGAAATTAAAGTATTTTAATACCATCAAATAAGAACATTAAAAGTTATATATGCATAATTGAAGTTGGACAATGATTAGGCATGCCGGTCTACCAACTAGAATATTTCTTTTTTTTTAACTTTTGGTTTGGTGTCATACCCAGTGCTGCTCCTTTATATCTGGAGACCGTCTGATACAAAAATGGAACCCAGGCCTCCTATATGCTAAGCATAGACCTTCAGCTACTTTTCCAGCCACTGAACTAGGGTTTTAAGTAGAAGTTATTTCACTGATGGATCTATTATTTTTCAAAGGATTCAAGGATGAAATTTAGTGTTATATTAAGATTGTTTAGGGTTTGAGGGGTTGTTTTTGTTTTGTATTGTTTTTGGGGGGGATTCGGAGGTGTTACCCCTGGCTTTGTGCTCAGAAATTGCTCCTGGCTGGCTCGGGAGACCATATGGGATTCAAGGGATCAAACCTGGGTCAGTCTGAGTTGGCAACATGCAAGGCAAAACACCCTTCCACTGTACCATCACTCCAGTGCCTTCTTTTCCTAGAATTTTTAAAGAACTTGAAGGGGATAGTAAAATAAAACAACATGTCTCAGAAGTATCTGTGTTAATCTCTTGGATGAAATTAAAGTATTTTAATACCATCAAATAAGAACAGTAAAAATTATATGTGCAAAATTGAAATTGGACAATGATTAGGCATGCCAGTCTATTGACTACATTTTTTCTTTTTTAAATTTTTGGTTTGGGGTCATACCCAGTGGTGCTCGGGGACTGCTCTTTCTATCTGGAGACTGTCTAATACAGGGATGGAACTCAGGCCTTCTGCATGCAAAGCATAAACCTTCAGCTACTCTTCCAGCCATGAACTGGGGTTTTAAGAAGTCATTTCACTGATGAACCTATTATTTTTCAAAGGGTTCAAGGATGAAATTTAGTGTTAAATTAAGGTTGTTTGGGGTTTGAGGGGTTTTGTTTTGTTTTGTTTGGGTCACACCTAGCAGTGTTCAGGGGTTACTCCTGGCTCTGTGCTCAGAAATCACGCCTGGCATGTTTGGGAGACCATGTGGGATGCTGGGAATTGAACACAGGTCTGTCCCAGGTCAGCCAAGTGCAAAGTAAATGCCCTACCCTGGTCCCCTGTTTTGTATTGTCTTTTATTTTGAGGCAACATTTGTCTATGTTCAGGGTTTATTCCTGGATGTACACTCAAGTATCCCTGCTGGTAGGACTCAGGTATCCAAAATTGAACCCAGGTTGCCAATATGTCAAACAAGCACCTTACCCACTGTAATATCTCTCCATCTCTCATAATATAGTGCTATTCAATTTCTCATTCCAAGAGGAAAATAATAGTACTAGTTAAGTGCATATTTTATAATTATTCTCAGTAATCTGTACAAATGAACTTGCTACAAGGAAAAATTCCAAGAAATAATATCTCCTATTTTTCCATACATAAAATATATTCTCCAAAGCTCTTCTACCAACCATCATTACTAATTTCAACATAGAATTAAAAACTAGTTCTTGGGTCTGAAGAAATAGTACAGTGGATGAGATGTTTACCTGGCATACAGCCAACCTGAGTTTGACCCGTGGTACCCCAAATCATCCCCCAAGTACTACCTGGAGTGATTCCTGAGTGCAGAGCAGGAGTAAGCCCTGTGCATATTCCTGTTTGGGGATGCGGCCTAAATATTCACACACACACACACAATAGTTCTCTATGCTGAGGGGGGTGTTGAATGGCTAAACCTCTATGGAAGAGTACAGAGGTTTCTCAATAAAGTAGGAATAGAATCAAGAGACCCTGAATACAACAAAGGGGACCTGTGCACTAGAAGTCCAGGAAGCTAAGGGTGGAGGTACGAAATGCATGCTGGGAACTATGGTGGAGGGAGGTCAACACTGGGGGTTGGAATGACCCTAATTCACTCTCACTGTATACCTTAAATACAACTGTGAAAGACTTGTAATTCACATTGACCTCAATAAAAATTTTAAAAAATTAAATCCTCTGTGAGTCCAAAAAAAGTAGAAATAGGGCTGTCACATAATCTAGGAATTCCATTACTTGCTTTTATACCCTCAGGGCACAAAAATATTAATTCAGAATAAGTTATTCATTATTTATAATTATTCACTGAACCACTTAACACAATAGCTAGAATATGGAGTCACCTAGGTGTCTAACAACAGATGAATGGACAATGAAAGTGTGGTATATATGCATAATGAAAAACATAATGAAAAAAGCTGCAAAAAATAATAAAATCATACAATTTGCCATAACTTAGATATAACTAAATAATATCATGTTAAGCGAGTCACAAGAAGGACAAATAACACATGATCTCTCTTATCTATGGTGTAGAAATTAAATGGACCGGGGAATGAATACAAGGTATAAACAGGAAATACTTAGATTACCCTGACCCTAGATCACAGAAATGAGGAAAGACATTGTAGGGCAGAATAAGAAAAGGCAGGCAGGAGAAAAAGAGAAATAAAGGAGGGGCCTTTGGTAATATAGATATGTGGTATATTTATATAGCTAATTCACAGAGCCAACAATAACTGTAAGCATGAAATCCAAATTAAAACAACCAAATTTTAAGATGTACCTACTAAGGAGGTAGGCTTGGGGGTGGAAGGAAACGGGGGCTTTATTGAAGAGATGTTGTCACTGGTATTGGGATTACTGCTGGGACATTGTATACCTGAAACAACTATAAATAGCTTTGTAAATCATGTTTCATTAATAAAAACAAATTGTATGAACTGATTTTCTGGATGGGGCTCAGCAGCAGAACCTACTCCTCGATAGGTAAAGCCCTGGGTTCACTTTCCAGCAAAGATTTAAAAAAAATTGGTTCTCAGTCTAGTTTTTTTTCACTTCTGATGATGCAGTGTTTTTTGTGAGTGTTTAATTAGTTTAAATACAACACTAAGTAAACTCGTATTAAAGCTCGTGATATCTATTCATTATTTTGCCTGCCCTAAAACATAAAATATATACATATGTGGCCAGAGCAATAGGACAGTGGGTAGGATGTTTGTATTGCATGTGGCCAACCCGGGTTCAATCCTCAGCATCACATATGATTCTACCAAACACCACTAAAATAGTTCCTGAGTACAGAACCAGGAGTACCCTCTGCGCACTGTTGTGTGTGACTCCCAAAAATAAAAAGTATATACACAATATAAAACCATATAACAGAGTGTACATATGTATGTGTTAATCACCATGTTGATAGGCTTGATTTTTGGAGCCATTGTTGATACCGAGGTATTAAGAATATGGAAATGAATGGCAGGAAAGATAGGAAATTTGCCTTCATGTCCCCATTCCTGGGTTCTATCCCTGGCACTCCATGTAATCCGCTGAAAATTGCCAGGAGTAATCCCTGAGAATAGAGCCAGGAGTAAGCCCTAAACACTGTTTTGTGTGTGGCACACACACACAAAAAGAAGAACATGGTTATGGCTGGGAAGATAAATCAACAGGTTGAATTTATGCTTTGTAGACAGGAGGTCCAGGTTCAACCCCAGCACCATATGGTCCCCTGGGCATTGACAGGGGACAAGTTGGGCAAGTAACCCCCAAGCACAAATTCAATAGGCCCCATTCACTGCCAAGTGTGGCTTTCCCCAAAAATATATAAAAGAATACAATTATGGCTGGAGAATAGAGTTCAAAAAGTTTTTCATATGAGAGCCCTGGGTTTGACTGTCAGCAGCAGATAGATCCTGCAGCTCTCCCAGGTGGAACCCCAAGCACTCAGGTATAGCCCCTGAGTACTTCTAAGATGTGGCCCCCAAACACAAAATAATTATATTTAGTCTAACATATTTATATTCCCTTACTAAAATAACTTACTGGACATAGTGTTCTGAAGAGTTTTCAAAATATAATTTTATGAACCCTTTCTTGCAGATTATCAAATGACAAGTAAATTTCTGAGGGCTTAAGATCTTAGAAGTGAAGGTTCTTGTAGTATCCATGCATATATTTTCTTTTTTTCCCCCACACAAACCAGTTTTAGTGTCCACTCCTTAAAAATACTGGAGCATTTTTGAGTTTTCTGCAGAGCCTTGAGCAATATATTCTCAAAATTAAAGAACCTAAATAAACAAAGTTAAAACCTTCACCACATTTACTTTGGGCATACATTTATTTCTTGACCCCCACTAATATATAATTGCCATATGACTAGTATGTTCATAACTAATAAAAATTAAATTGGAACAAAATACTGCTAAGAGAGTCATTTGCCAATTCTTCAGAATTACTATGCTTAAAACTAATGTATCCTTGCTTGCTGATTTGAATTTAGAGGAGGAAGTTGGCTGGAAATAGTAATTATTTAACAAATGTCATATGGCCTTCTGTTTGGGAACTAACAAATTCCACTATTTAAATCTGTTCATGACTATCCCTGGTATAAATCCAGCTGCTTGTTTTGGGGTCCAGAACATTAAAAAAAAAGTAATGATACAGTTGCCAACAGAACACACCACAAATGACTATAATATATAGTCTGCTGGAAGAAGGATGATAAGACATTTATGTTCCTGTACAATAAAACAACCATCTGAGTTGGAATGTTGAATTGTTGCATCTCCAAGACATCTGGAATTTTTAAACTTCTCACACTGAATACCAATCTAAGGGGGAAAAATCTTTATGTTTGATTTCTGTGTAATTTGTAATTATTGATGGCTGATGTTCAAAAACTATTCGTAACTTTATACTGGCTTTAGAAATTGGCACTGAATTGTCAGCATTCACCAGATTATTTCCAAAATAAATGTATTCATTAGATAAAACACTCCTTAATGGCAAAGGCAACCTGTGACCTGTTTATCTTTGTGTCACATCCCCAAGATGTGAGTAAATAATGAATATCCACTGATTTGAACTGGCTGGGTTGAATAAAAGTGGGACTGTCAGATACACAGATGGACAAGATGTAGGTAGATTTGACCAAAATTTTTGAAAACAAAAATGAACTGGAGACAAATGCTGTGAGAGAAGACAGTATCCATGTATTTGGACTCCTGGGAATGTAAATAAACTACATTTTCTTTAAGTTCAGTGCCTAGAATCTGCTAGATTAACCTCTCTAATAAAAACCAGCTCTCCATAATGCATAATGCACTGTTCACACTTGTAGAGTAATACCCCGGATTCATATCTATGCCATAGAGTCTTAGATCCAGGGCAAGCAGGATATGTGCATTACCAAGGCAACACAGTCAATGTACTTTAGTATAGTAAATAAACAAGCACAGATGATAATGCTGAATATAAAGTTTTTAACTTCTCTAAGATGTGTGTATGTGCATGATAGTTTTTGTTGATAGCACTTCATGGTAAGTCCTGGACAATTAAAATTACCTTACCACTAAAAATAGATACTCATTCACAGTTCAGCTTTGACATAAATGACTCAAGTATATATTTTTGGTTTTGGTTTTTGGGTCACACCTGGCAGCGCTTAGAGGTTACTCCTGGTTCTGCGCTCAGAAATTGCTTCTGGCAGGTTCGGGGGACCATGTAGGATGCCAGGGATAGAATTCAGGTCAGTCCCAGGTCGGCCAAGTGCAAGACAAACACCTACCACTCTGCTATTGCTCTGGCCCCTCAAGTATTCTTTTATTAGCAGATAAGGAGGTGACCAGGAATATGACTGAAGTAGGGCATTTATCTTGCATGATTGAGGCCCAGATTATATCCCTATAACCATGAAATAAAGGGAGGGGAAGAATATAAAGGACTCATATATAGGGCTTGAAAGATAGTACACCAAGTAGGGCTTTTTCCTTGCACACACCAATCTGGGCTCGATTCCCAGCACCCCATATGGTCACCTTGCCAGAGCAATCCCTGAGTGCAGAACCAGGAGAAAGACTATAGTGTGTGGCCCAGAAGCAAAAACAAAAAACAAAAACAAAAAACAGGCTTCAAATAGGGTGTTCTGCCCTCAATGAAATATGGAGACATCTGAGTTTGGGCTGTCTTATTTTTTTTCTTTTTTTATTTTTTTTTATTATTTTAATTATGACAACAAAGATATAAAGAAAGAGGACAGGATAAAGTTACAGTGGAAGCCCAGTCACCCATAAACAGAATTCTCGGTAGTCCCATCGATGATATCCCAGCCTTGAACTTTCAGCCAAAGAACAGTAAGAAAAACAAAACTGAACCCATGTACAATACAATTACTTTGTCCCTCAAATCCCCAGTTGTAGTACATACTATTTCTTAGCAGCACACAATATAATCTAAAGACATTAGACTTATGTAACTCCTTAAACATTGAGGGCAAAGTACATTTCTCTAGTTCCATGCACATGCTTACTAGTTTAAGTTAGCCTCAAAAGTTTTAGTGGGTTGTTTTTCTTAAGGATTGGAGTCAAGGGAACATAGTAAAAAACGGTATTAAAGTGGCATTTGTTTGCATAGGCCCACCAAAACATAAGGGATATGGAAAGGCAAATTATGGTCTAAATACAAGGAGACCTTACCCCTGAAGTTTCCTGGCACAGGACTGACTCTAGGCTCCAGGCACACTAGTTTGTCCAATTCAAGTCATCCTCTGTAGTGGCAATACACCTCCATTCCTCACTTAGTCTCTGTTGTTATTGGTATCATGCTTCTGTATTAAAGATCCTGGAGTCTGCATATCCCATATTGTAGTCAGGATGGTGCGGAGCATCCTCTCATTTCACCTCACACTTATGGGGCAATAGAGAGAACCATGTCCTGTAGAGCAGGTCATTGTTGTTGTCAAGTCTTCTCAGTGTAAACGGAAGTCTCTTTTTAGGAGGTCGATGTCAGACCCTTGGTAGAGTCTTTCCTGGTAGAGGACTGCTTCCAGCTGTTGCTATAAAAGACCTTGGACGTTTCGTAGATAGCTTGCCTGGTTCTGGCGTGAATGGAGGATGCCCATTCTTCTGAGGCCTGTGCCAGGTCATTATATCAATGTTCAGGGTGTAAGGTACATTGTACTGAGATTTATTAGATAAGAACTTATCTGTATGTATAGTGTTTTTCCATTTTAATGTGTCTATGCAAACAAGGATCAATGCCATGAAGCGTTATTGGTGCATCTGGAGGCAATGGGAACAAGACCAGCAATTTCCATGACATAGTTCAATCATGGGCATCAAACTGAGGGACAGTTCCACCAACAATCCTTACTGAACAGCTTACAAAGAAAAGACAAGATGAAAAGTGGATAGAAACATCATAGTAGAAGAATATATAGAGAGTTACATCAGTTAAAGAAAATACCCATAAAATATTCAAAAGATATATGTGTTCAATATGTGTTCAATTTCTGTCCTTCTAAGTAGTTCTGGGATTTGTTAGATCTACTGTATGTCTTTGGTCAGAGAATAGAACTGTGTGTTACTGAAGTTAAGAAGAGTAAATCTGGGATACTAATGGTTGGGAGGAGCATATGTTCGCACGGGGGCACTAGCCCCCGCCCGGTTTGCAAAATGTAGACTGGTATGAAATTGCCAGTGACAGCCTGAGTATAGCTGAGCAGCTATCTGCCACCCCCCAGATCAATCTCCACTCCCTTAGCCAACCTCTGTAGCCAGCCTAGGAGTGGGGAAAACCCAGGGTGCCCCATCAGCTCCTTCCAGAAACCCACCTGGAGATCCGGAGGAAAGGGGGAGAGGGGGGTCGGGTGACCCATGTCCGAGCCCCCCTACCCTAAGCCGGGCCAAGAGGCCGCTGGCACATGCGGAGGCCTGCCAGCTGCCCGCCCGTTCTGGCCAAAAATCCTGCTCCAGGAAGGGAGAGAGACCCTCCCAAGCCCGAAGGACAGGGATTTAAGCCCCACCCTAGGCCAGGGTCCGGACCCGGCCAGGGAGTGGGGAAAACCCAGGGTGCCCCATCAGCTCCTTCCAGAAACCCACCTGGAGATCCGGAGGAAAGGGGGAGAGGGGGGTCGGGTGACCCATGTCCGAGCCCCCCTACCCTAAGCCGGGCCAAGAGGCCGCTGGCACATGCGGAGGCCTGCCAGCTGCCCGCCCGTTCTGGCCAAAAATCCTGCTCCAGGAAGGGGGGCTGTCTTATTTTTTATTTTTGCTTATCTAGACATATCTGGAGTCCTAATGGGAAACTCCGAGTCTGGTGATCAGGGGTTGCTCCTGGTGGCACTCAAGAGACCACGCATGATCAAATCCAAGGTTCCAGCATGCAAAGCACGCACTGCAGTCCACTGATCCATCTCCCCAGCCCCAAAGGCACCTAAGTTTGAAACTAGTAAGTCTGCAGAAAACAAGGCAGTTTCAGAGCCAAGCAGATAGTTGCCTTGCACAAAGCTGACTGGATTCGATTCCTGGCACCTTCTCTGGTTCCCTGAGCACCACTAGGGGATAATCTTGGAAACGAGAGCCAGGCGTAAGCCCTCAGAACCACTGGGTCTGGCCCAAAATATTTAAATGAGACTGTCTTGTGAAGAAACCTAAACTGAAAGTGATTTCTAAATATTACTGATATTACATAACAAATATAATACATGTCATTATAAAATAAATATGCTATATTCAAGTATGAAAAGACAAATGTTGGTAGGGGCCAGAGTAAAGCATTTGCCATTCATGTGGCTGACCCCGAACAGACCCGGGTTTGATCCCCAACATCCCATATGCTTCCCCGAGCCTGCCAGGAGTGATTTCTGAGCAGAGAGCCAGGAGTGACCTCTGAGCACCGCTGGGTGTGCCCCCCCCCACAAAAAAAGAAAATGTTGGGGCTGGAGTGATAGCACAATAGGGTGTTTACCTTACAGACGGCAGACCGGGTTCAATCTTCGGCTTCCCATGTGGTCTTCTGAGCTTGCCAGAAGTAAATTCTGAGTGTAGAGTCAGGAGAGACCCTTGAGCGTCACTAGGCGGGACCCCAAAAAAAAAAAAAGGAAAATGTTCTACTTAGAAACTTAAAATACAGGGGCCGGAGAGACAGCACAGCCATAGGGCGTTTGCCTTGCATGCGGCTGACCCAGGACAGAAGTAGGTTGATTCCCAGCATCCCATATGGTTCCTATGCTTGCCAGGAGCAATTTCTGAGTGCATAGCTAGGAATAACCCCTAAGCGTCACCAGGTGTGGCCTAAAAACCAAAAGAAAAAACTTTTAAAAAGAGGTATATTTTGAAAAAAACAGACAGTGGGAAATGAATGGGGGAAGGGCACTAGTGATTTATGTTGAAAAATTGTATGCTTGAAATACAACATGGATAATTTTGTAATTTCACAATGACTATATGAAAAAATAATTATTTTTTTAGGTCACACCTGGGGACGCTAAGGAGTTACTCCTGGCTCTGCACTGAGTAGTCACTCCTGCAGAATCGGGAATCCATATGGGATGCCAGGATTCGAACCTAGGTCAGTCCTGTGTTGACCGCATGCAAGGTAAACACCTTACCACTGTGCTATTGCTCCAGAGAAAAAAATAATGTTTAAAAGTATATAAGAAGTAGGGGCCGGAGAGATAGCATGGAGGTAAGGCGTTTGCCTTTCATGCAGAAGGTCATCGGTTCGAATCCCGGCGCCCCATATGGTCCCCCATGCCTTCCAGGAGCAATTTCTGAGCATGTAGCCAGGAATAACCCCTGAGCACTGCCGGGTGTGACTCAAAAACCACCAAAAAAAAAGTATATAAGAAGTAAACTATTGGAGAGTTTCCATTGGTTGGGAAAGAGAATGTTGGCAGGCATAAACAATCTAATTAATCGTGAAGCATAAAAATGTTCTCCCAAATGAAGGGCAGAACTGGTCTTTAGTAGAAATCTTCCCACAGTTGGGGGAGGTAGGATAGGATGGGGAAGAAACCACTACAATAATGATCAGAGGGAAATGGTCGCTCTAGACCAGAAATAGGTATTGAAAGGAGGTAAAGTGATGTCATAACACCCTCTCAATCACAGTATTGGTAAAGCAATTGGTGTTGGAACAAATGTGCACCTGAAACTCATTCATGAATAACCTTTTAAATTTGTGATTTAAATAAGCAAATATAAAAAGGAAAATTTCTGTCAACTATATGCCAGCCCAAGCGAACTATTTTTCCCAATTATCAGCCTTTCTTTTTACGTATCTATATTCACCAAGATAATTTCCTTTTTACTGCCTGCCTTAAACAGGCTCATCATTATAAATTAATACACTTACATTCCCACATGGAAATTGTCAAGTCTTACAAGTTTTACTAGTTGTAAATGGTTTCTCAAGCCAAAGGTCAGATCTTAGATCTATAACCTTCACCTATGCTATAACTTGGAAAGTCTGGCTGGAACAGTTAGCCAAACAGTCTCTCACTTTTCTTTCCAACTTCGAACTGTAACATAGGTCACTACAATCTTATAAATGCCTGTGTCCATCTGAAAAATAAACTCATGCCATGATTTGTGAACAATCAAAGATAACTGAGATGTTAGGATCATCACAGCCTGGTTGCTTAGAAAGAATAATCTCTATTATTTTATAAAATAGTAACTGCTTATTCAATCCTCCAAATTATTGATTTTACTACAGTAGGTCCATGACCTTGCAATATCATGCTACTAATAGATACACTTTCTTTGAAAGCAGATATAGTTGGGACCACAATCTAAATATTTGGTATGATTTTACCCAGCATTAAGAAAGAACTCAAATAAATTGAAGGTGAATCTGATCAAGTGTATGGGTTTACCAGCTATCCAGAGAAACAAAGGGGAAAAAACAACTTTAGGGATGGAGTGATAGCACATTTGCCTTGCACATGACCAACCTGGATTCATTCTTCGGCATCCCATGTGATCCCCCGAGCCTGCCAGGAGCAATTTCCGAGCGCAGAGTCGGGAATTATCCCTGAGTGCCACCGGGTGTGGCCTAAAAAACTACTACTACTACTACTACTACTACTACTAATACTACTACTACTACTACTACTACTACTACTAATAATAATAATAATAATAATAATAATAATAATAAAATTAAGTTAAATTATTTTCAGTGATGTGACTGATAAATGCAGACTGTGGGAAGAAATTATAAGACAGAGCAAATAGATTTCTTCGATAATTAAAGGAGAAAACTGAGAGGAACTCCCAAATGTAATATATAGATATGATCCAATATGTATTTCAAGAAAACCAATAGTTAAAAAAAGAAGAAAAGCTCATTTGAAATGTATTTGAACATACTCCACTTATCTGATCCTATTAACAAAGGTCCATATTTTAGGATCATGATATTGCGGTCATTTTTTAAACCATTTATCTTTTATAGATACCCACTAAAGAAATTATGGATGGATGATAAACCTTAAGTTGGCTTGCAAATAACTGTGGAGTCAGGTGGGAAGGAATATTAAACAGAGGAAATAAGATTGGCCATATAAGGGTGATTGATATATAAACACCCCATTATAATATTCTCCCCATTTTTGTCAATATTTGGAATTTTCCATAATGAAAAGTTAAACACACACATACACACAATAACAAGCACTTCTAGGTAACAAAGGGTAATGCGACTAATTCTTTCCAGCCCCATTAACAAATCATATTCTCAAGGCCAGAGAAATAGTATCAGCAGGTAAGGCACTTTGCCTTACATGTGCCCAACCCAGGTTCGATTGCCAGCATCTGATATGGACCCCAAGCACCACCAGGAGTGATTCCTGAGTGAAGAACTAGAAGTAATCTGTTAGGATCTCTGGGTATACCCCAAGTATACCATAGGGGGGAAAAGTCATGTTTTCAGAGCATTCATACTGGCAAGTTCTTTTACAAAGTCCCACCTACACTCCATCCTTATATAATTAGCTTAAAAAAAAGATATGTAGTCTGATTTTAGTTATTTATCATATAAAGCTTTAGAGTCCAAGTTTGTTAAGCAATTTTACATAAGTTTTTTTTTGTTTGTTTGTTTGTTGGGCTACACCCAGCGACGCTCAGGAGTTATTCCTGGCTCTGCACTCAGAAATCTACACTGGCTCGGGGGACCATATGGGATGCCAAGAATCGAACCCGTGTCCATCCTGGGTCAGCTGTGTGCAAGGCAAACACCCTATCACTGTGCTACAATTCCGGAATTTTACATAAGTTTAAGAAAAAAACTAAAATCCCTTTTGCAGTTAATGGAATTTTAGCAACTGCTAAATTTTGAGAACATAATCACACAGGTATTTCTTCATGCTATTACCCACAGACCCTAATATAGCTAGAACACTATATATATGTATATATACATATGTGTATATATACATATGTATATATATATATATATTGAGTCAAGTGCAGTCATTTGAGACTTCATTTCTTTATCTTTGTCATATGCCACAGTCTGTCCTTTACTTGCATTTTTGGGTTTTTGGGTCATACCTGGCTATGATCAGGTTTACTTCTTCCTGGAATATAAAAAATACAGGTATTTTTCTGGAGGAAGGAGTTGGAAGTCACACCCATGATGCTCAGTGATTCTTGTTGGCTCTGTTCAGTTATGACCCTTGGAGGTGTCCAGGGAAACATAAGCAGTTCAGGGGATCATACCAGGGTCAACTGCATCCAAGAGAAGGAAGCACCTAACTGTTGTGCTTTCTTTGGGCCCTGCCAATTCATTTGTTGACCTTCTAACTATAGAAGAGAGAATATAGCATAAATAAAATTTTATGCATGCCTGTAGGTATGACTTTGACAAATGTAACTCAAGGTAAGATTTTAATTATTGAGCTACATGTAGGAAATTTATTTATACTACACTCATAAATGTCTACACTAAACTACATTACTCTGCTGCAATGCATGTGTTAAAGCCCCTTCGAGTGATCTAATTAGTAAATCTAGAGAAACTGAGTAATGATGTTGCCTTATCAGAAAAACATCAAAGTGTTTCATGAAACTTCTAGTAAAATTATTAGGAATAAGTTGGTAATCAGGTGGCTTCCAAGCATTTTAATGTCTTGGCTAAATTTTGGCAGTATATTGTTAATATTTCCTTAATAGTCTATGGCTCCTATGCTGCCAGGAGAAGATACAATAAAAATGCTGTGTAGATCTGAAATATATCTGAGGTTTTTAAATCAGGGGTAAGAAAACAGAACAGCTGTTAAGCATGTGACTGACCCTGGCTCAATTTTCAGCATCACAGGATCTCTAGGGACAGTCCTGGTGACCCCAAGCACTGCCAAGCAGCAATATTCCTCAGGAACATGCAGTGAACACCAGCCCTGTTAGCTGAGAATTATTGAGGTTGCTTGGGAGACCCCCAAGAATAAAAGTAAAAACTAAAATGAAAGCATCTTTCCCCTCACACCCAATGTAAACTACACAAAGCTTTTTAAAATTCTAAAATGCTACATATATAACAGCTTTTTTAATTAAATAATTTTTATTTTGACCAAAGTGGAATACAAATCTTTCACAGTAATATTTTAGGTACATAGTGACATTGAATCAGGGGCATTCCCACCACTAGTGTTGTCCTCCCTCCACCCCTGTTCCCAGCCTGCATACCATATCCCCCTCCTCTGACCCCTGGGCTGCTAGTATAAGTGGTCCCCTCTATGTCTAGCTTACTGTAGATTGGGTTTAGATTCTGTTGTCATTGGCTTTGGATTTGGTGTTTAAGTCTGATCATTTTTTATTTCTACTCAATGTTCATACAACTGTTTGGTCTTGGTACCCTCCGTTATTCCCCCCTCAATTTGTGAGGCAGAACAAGATGGTTCGAGTTATGTGGTTCTGTTTGGAGGAAAGAAAAAAGCGGGGTGCAAAAATCAAACAAGCAAAAAAATGGGAGGAGTCCTTCCAGAGGCTATAAATATTAATTTAAGAGAAGAAAGGGAAAAGGGAAGAAAAGCATAAAAACAATAGCCTTAAATGCAGCTGACCTTAGTTCATCTCCCCAGCATCCCATATGGTTTACTGAGGCTGCTAGGAATTATTATTGAGAGCAGAGCCAGGAGTAACACCTGAACACTGCTGGGTGTGGCCCAAAACCAAAAAGAAAATCCTATGAAATAAAATATTAATTGGATTAATGTTTTAATCACTGAATGGTACTTTTCAATAAAGAAAAAAATTTCAAATTGTTTCTTCATTTTAAGTGCCAACGGGGATGTTCAAACCTTTCTAGAGTGACCAGAATATTCTTTTTTAATTTAATTTCTTTAAACACCATGGTTTACAAAGTTGTTCATTAAACAGTTATTTCTGCCATTAAATTGTTCCAACAACAATCCTGTCACTGGTGTCACATTCCCTCCACCCTTGTCATCAGTTTCCCAACCACCCTGAAGCACACCCCTTAGCAGGTATGAAAAATTTGCTTAATATTACTTGGTGCAACTAAATGATAATGGAATAATCCAAAAAAACTTAATTGAAATAAAATTGTGAACTTACATTTGATATAGTAGAAATAAGTAAGATCATAAGCGACTATTATGGACATTTGTATGTATAAAACTGAACAACCTTGAAGAAATGAACACATTAATTTTTGGTAATTTTGTTTTTTGTTTTTGGGTCACACCCGGCGGCACTCAGGGGTTACTTCTGGCTCTGTGCTCAGCAATCGCTCCAGGCAGGCTTGGGGAGCATATGGGATGCTGGGATTAGAACCATCATCCAACCTGGATTGTCTGCATGCAAGGCAAATGCCCTACTGTTGTACTATCTCACCAGCCTCCTAGTTTTTTTTTTTGATTTTTGAATCACACCTAAATCACTCCTGGCAGGCTTGGGGAACCATATGGGATGCCAGGGATCGAACCCGGGTCTGTCCCGGTCAGCTGTGTGCAAAAAAAAAAAAATCTTACCACTGTGCTATCACTCTGACCCCTGAGCACATTTTTAGCCACTTAACAACCTTCCAAGTCCAAACTAGGAAAAAACAGCTTAATGAGACCAATTGCAAATACAGAAATCACAATGAAAGCAAAGCTCTCTTTAAAAACAAAATTCCAAAATAAAGTGCCGGTGCGACAGGATAAAAGGATTTAGACTAATGACTCAACAGAAAAAGGTGAAAAAGAAGAGCAAAGATTTCCTGAAACCATAGTAAACTGAAGCACTCTCATCAAGTTGATGCATAATTTTAAGAGTATTAATTCCCAATGTTAGCACCACTTAATTTCACAAAAACTTCAAAAAATTAATAGCCATCCTATTCAAACTCTTCCAAGCAACTGAAGATAAACACATTCTTTGAGGCCAGTAATAGTCTAATTCCCAAGGCAGACAAGGAAAGTACAAAAAGATAAATCTCCAGTGATATGTCTTATAAAGATAAATACAGAAATTCTCAACAAAAAATCTTAGCAACTTGATTTCAACAGCACACATTAAGAGAATTGGTATGCCCAACTTGGATTTCCCCTAAAGATGTGAGACTATGCACATCAGATAATGTATATGTGACAACAAAAGGAAAGATAAAAATCACATGTTAGGGAACTAGAGAGATAAAACAGTGGGTAGGGTGCTTACCTTACATGTAGCTGACATGGGTTGGATCCCTGGAGCCCCACATGGTTCCCCAAAACCCACCAGGAGTGATCCCTGAGCACAGAGTCAGTAGGAAGCTCTGAGCAAGCATCACTGGATGTGTCCCAAAAATAAAAGTAAAAAATCACATATAGATATAATCAGATATGCAAGATTAGATCTTCATTTATAACAAAAATGTTCAATAAATTTAGAAGAGAAAAAGCAGACCTCAACATAATAAGGGCTGTTAAATTATATTGAATAATAAAAATACTGAGTAGTAAAAATAATGAAAGTTAAGATCTGGAATTAGATAAGCATGTCCACTCACACCACTACTTTCAACAAAGTTGTAGGAGTCCTAAATAGAGCAGTTAGCCAAGCAAAATATATAAAAAGGAATTCAAATTGGAACAAATTAAGTAAAACTGTCACTATTTGTAGATATTATTTGCAGATAATAATTCTAATATATAAGAATTGCAATATAGGGGCCTGCATGGTGGCGCTAGAGGTCAGGTGTCTGTTTTGCAAGCGCTAGCCAAGGAAAGATCGCGACCGTGGTTTGATCCCCCGGCGTCCCATATGATCCCCCCAAGCCAGGGGCAATTCCTGAGCGCTTAGCCAGGAGTAACCCCTGAGCATCAAACGGGTGTGGCCCTAAAAACAAGCAAACAAACAAACAAACAAAAAAGAATTGCAGTATAAGGGCCAGATCAGTGGCGCAAGCAGTAGGGCTTCTGTCTTTCACGTGCTAGCCTAGAATGAACAGCAGTTTGATCCCCCCAGCGTCCCATATGGTCCCCAAGCCAGGAGTGATTTCTGAGCACATAGCCAAGAGTAACCCCTGAGCATCACCTAGTGTGGCCCAAAAACCAAACTAAAATAAAAAAATAAGAAATGAGATATAAAGTCTCCACAAAAAAACTACTATACATACTATACATAATTAATGACTTCAAATATATGGTGGGATAAAAAATACATGTCAATCTCTTAAATTCCTTTGGGGCTGTGTGTTTAGGCCATGCCAGCAGTGCTCAGGGGTTACTTCTGGCTCTGCACTCAGGAATAACTGCTAGCAGGCTCAGGGGATCACCTGGTATGCCAGAGATCTAACCAAGGTTGGCCATGTGCAATAAATGTGTGCAAGGCAAGCACCCTACCCACTGTACTATTTCTCAGGCCCTCTACTTTCTTTCTTTTTCTATTTTTCTTTCTTTCTTCTTTCTTTCTTTCTTTCTTTCTTTCTTTCTTTCTTTCTTTCTTTCTTTCTTTCTTTCTTTCTTTCTTTCTTTCTTTCTTTTTCTTTCTTCTCTTTCTTTCTTTCCTTCCTTCTTTCTTTCTTTCTTTCTTTTTCTTTCTTCTCTTTCTTTCTTTCCTTCTTTCTTTCTTTTTCTTTCTTTCTTTCTTTCTTTCTTTGTTTCTTTCTTTCTTTCTCTCTCTCTCTCCCTCCCTCCCTCCCTCCCTCCCTCCCTTCCTTCCTTCCTTCCTTCCTTCCTTCCTTCCTTCCTTCCTTCCTTCCTTCCTTCCTTCCTTCCTTCCTTTCTTCCTTCTTTTTGGGCCACACCTGGTGATGCCCAGGGGTCACTCCAGGCTCTGAGCTCAGAAATCGCTCCTGGCTTGGGGGACCATATGGGATGCCAGGCATCAAACCGCGGTCCATCCTAGGTTAGTGCATGCAAGGCAGATACCCTTCCACTTGTGCCACCACTCCTTACAAAATTTCAAAGCTATTTAGGATTGAGTTTCAGACATACAATTTTCCAACATCCATTCCTTCAACAGTGTCCATTTCCCTCTATCAATGTCCACAGTTTCACTCCTGCTCCCCTCCCCACAGCCTACTTCTATCACAACCTTCCCCCCCGCCATTTCTTTTAAGCACTATGGTTTACAACACTGTTGCTGATAGGGTATCATGCATAATACTGTGGCCAATTTTCTACAAAAGACCAGTTCTCTTTCTCGCATTACTTTCTCTTTTTTGTTTTGGGGCTCCACCCAACTATGCTGAAAGCTTACTCCCAGCAGTGGTTGAGAGACCATATAAGATGCTAGAATCGAAACCAGGTTGGCCACATGTAAGGCAAGTGCCTAACATCGTGTACTGTTTCGCTGGCCCCTATCTTGCATACAGAAACAATGAGTTCAAAATAAAGAATTTTTTTAAAAATCCCACTTAATTCTGTACTCAAAACATTATTCATAAAGCAACCTACAGATTCAACTTAATACTTATAAAATAACACTGACTTTTTTTAAGGACAAAGAAAAAACAATCATGAAAACTTGTATAGAACAAAAAAAACTTGAAAAGCCAAAGCATTTCTGAGAGAACTAAAGGAAAAATAAAAGTGTCAAGCTCCCTGACTTCCAACTCTATTTTATATATTATAATATTAATGATATATAATATTTACATATATAGTATATAATCTATAATATATATATGGTTTGGGGTCACACCAGAGGCACTCATGGGTTACTCCTGGCTCTGCACTCAGAAATCACTCCTGGCAGGCTCAAGGGATCATAAGGGATGCCAGGAATCCAACTGGGGTCCATCTGCGATTGGCCATATGCAAGGCAAATGCCCTAACACTATGCTATCGCTCCAGCCCCCAACTTTATTATAAAGCAACAAAATTTAAACAGTATGGTATTGGGATAAAAAGAGGTTCAGACTAATGAAATAGAATAGAGTTAAAATAAATCCATCCAGATAGTGATATCTGATCTACAAGTCCAATGAAGGGAAGTCCGATGCCTAGGGAAATGAGTCAGGGGGAGAGGGATACACATAGAATAATCTCACTTATCTATGGGATATAAGGACAATAAAAGATAATGTGGTAATAATATCCAGAGCCAATAGGGAGGAGGTCCAGGAAGACCAGTCCATGGTAGGAAGCTTGCCACAAATAGTGGAACAATGCAGTTAGGGCAAAGAATGGATCATTAAGACAATGATAATTGGAACTGATCACTTGGGACAATACCTGGATACTGGATGGAGTTAAAGCGATATGCACAGTATCCCTTCATGAACAATAGTGCAAACCACCATGTCTAAAAAGGAAAAAAATGAAGAGAAAGACACAGAAAGAGAGAAGAGCTGAGTGCCTGCCCCAGAGGCAGGCAGGAGGGAGTGGGGAGGGAAACCGAGAACATTGGTGGTGGGAAATGTTCATGGGTGAAGGAGGATGTACACTGTAGGTCTAAAACTCAATTTCGAACAACGTTGTAATCATGGTGTTTAAATTAAAAATGTATTTTTAAGAAAAGGTCAAGTTCATAAAATTGAGAAAATAAACAGATAGGATGCTTGCCCTGCATTTGGTGAGCCCAAGTTCGATCCCTAAAGCAGATCAGAGTGAAAGTCTGGCACAAATAAACAAAGATAAAAAAAGAGACATCATAGGGCCAGAGAGATAGGCCACAGGGGATAGGATACTTACCTTGTATGCAACTTACCAAGATTCAATCCTCAGCATCCCGTATGGTGCCCCAAGCACTGTCAGGAGTGATCCCTAAACATAAAGCCAGGAGTAAGCCCTCAGCACCATAGATGAGCCTAAAAAAACCCGTATTTTCTAAGAATTAAAAAATACTTCCCATATTTTCAAATGTAATGAGTCCAATAGGAATCACCAATATTCTCTTAAATGATAAATATTTTTATTAATGACAAGAATGCAATGAGTATGTACTCCAACTATTACAACTTAGGAAGGATACAATGAATGTGTCTACTATAGTAGTGTAGAAATTTAGCTCCCAAAACTTACTCGACCAAGAGCACTTTAGTAAAGGAGCTATCAGCTTTGTTCTTAGTGAATCGAAACACTGTCCATCGCTTATCAAATTGATGCATATTTTTGGGTAACACCCAGTGATGCTCAGGGGTTACTCCTGGCTATGCGCTCAAAAATTGCTACAGGCTTGGGGGGCCATATAGGATGCTGGGGGATCGAACTGCGGTGGTCCATCCTAGGCTACCACAGGCAAAGCAGACACCTTGCTGCTTGCGACAGCCCTCAGGGCCAATGCATATTTTTAAGAATAGTAATTCCCAGCGCTAGCAATAGTATATAAAAAACTAATTTCCCCATACTGCTAAATAATACTAGAAACAGACAAACTTTCTTTGGGCCTACTTACCAAAATGTATCAACTGTCTTGAAAAGGTTCAAATGCTGATTCAGTAAGCCTACTTCTAGGACTAAATCTTAGGGGAGGAAAAGAAGATTTACATTATATTAAGGAAGGAAGATATTCATTGGAATTTTTTGTTTATGTGGGCCATACCCAGTGATGCTCAGGGGCTACTCCTGGATCTGAACTCAGGGGTCATTTCTAGTGGGCTTGAAGGACCACATGGGGTGCCAGGGATTAGTTGCATGCAGGGCAAGCTCCCTGCCATCTGTACTACTATTCTGGCCCATTCTCAGTAAAAATATGAATTGGGTCTGATAGATAATAGAGGATAAAGTGGTTTGTCTTGCATAGCAGTCCATCCTTGGCATAAATAGGGTCTCCCAAGTACTACAAGAGATGATCCTTGAGGATAAATCAGTGTTTATTTTTAAATCTTTTCCCTCCTTCTCTTTCCCTCAAGAGTTTTTACTGTTCATATTACTGGCAGTATCACTAGGGGTCATACAAACGTGTAGTTGTGGTGCTCCAAGGCTCACCAGGAATTGCACATCAGGTGGCAGCTTGCACATTTGGCACGGTGCTCACCAAGGCTATTCCTTCCTGGCTCTGTGCTCAGAAGTGACTCCTATAGATTCAGAGAAAGCATTTGATAAGGTCCAACACCCATTCTTGATAAAAATAAAAACTCTCAGCAAGATGGGAATGAAAGGAACCTTTCTCAATCTAGTTAAAGCCATCTACCACTAGCCAATGGCAAATATTATCCTCAATGAAGAAAAACTAAAAGCCTCTCCTCTAAATTCTGGTACAAGACAAGGCTGTCCTCTCTCACCACTCCTCTTCAACATAGTACTGGAAGTGCTTGCTATAGCAATCAGGCAAGAAAAATATATCAAGGGAATCCAGATAGGAAAGGAAGAAGTCAAGCTCTCACTGTTTGCAGATGACATGATACTCTACTTAGAAAACCCTAAAGGCTATACCAAAAAGCTTCTAGAAACAATAGACTCATATAGCAAGGTGGCAGTCTAAAAAATTAACACACAGAAATCAATAGCCTTTTTATACACCAATTATGATAGGGAAGAGATGGACGTTAAAAGGCAATCCCATTCACATTAGTGCCACACAAACTCAAATATCTTGGAGTCAACTTCACCAAAGACGTGAAGAACCTATACAAAGAAAACTATAAAGCCCTGCTCCAAGAAATAAGAGAGGACACACAGAAATGGAAACACATACCCTGCTCATGGATTGGCAGGATTGGCATCATTAAAATGGCAATACTCCCCAAAGCATTGTACAGATTTAATGTAATCCCTCTAAAGATACCCATGACATTCTTCAAAGAAGTGGATCAAATACTTACGAAGTTCATCTGGAACAATAAACATCCTCGAATAACTAAAGCACTCCTAGGGAAAAGGAAAATGGGAGGCATTACTTTCCCCAACTTTAAACTGTACTACAAAGCAATAGTTATCAAAACAGCATGGTATTGGAATAAAGACCCTCAGATCAGTGGAATAGGCTTGAGTTCTCAGGCAATGTTCCCGAGACATACAAACACCTAATCTTTGACAAAGGAGCAAGAAATCCTAAGTGGAGAAGGGAAAGCCTCTTCAACAAGTGGTGCTGGCAGAACTGGTTAGCCACTTGCAAAAAAGCGAACATAGACCCCCAGTTAACATCATGAACGAAGGTAAAATCCAAATGGATGAAAGACCTTGATATCAGACCTGATACCATAAGGTATATAGAACAACACGTTGGTAAAACACTCCATGACATTGAGACTAAAGGCATCTTCAAGGAGGTAACCGCACTTTCCAAACAAGTGGAAGCAGAGATAAACAGATGGGAATACATTAAGCTGAGAAGCTTCTGCACCTCAAAGGAAATAGTGCCCAGGATACAAGAGCTACCCACCGTGTGGGAGAAACAATTCACCCAATACCCATCAGATAAGGGGCTAATATCCAAAATATACAGGGCACTGACAGAACTTTACAAGAAAAAACATCTAATCCATTCAAAAAATGGGGAGAAGAAATGAATAGACACTTTGATAAAAAAGAAATTCAAATGGCCAAAAGGCACATGAAAAAATGCTCCTCATCACTGATCATCAGGGAGATGCAAATCAAAACAATGATGAGAGACCACCTCACACCACAGAGATTGGTGCACATCACAAAGAATGAGAACAATCAGTGCTGGCAGGGATGTGGAGAGAAAGGAACTCTTATCCACTGCTGGTGGGAATGCTGTCTAGTCCAACCTCTATGGAAAGCAATATGGAGATTCCTCCAAAAACTGGAAATTGAACTCCAGTTCGACCCAGCTATTCCACTCCTAGGGATATAACCTAGGAACACAAGAATACAATACAAAAACCCCTTCCTCACACCTATATTTATTGCAGCACTATTCACAATAGCCAGGCTCTGGAAACAACCAAGATGCCCTTCAACAGATGAATGGCTAAAGAAACTCTGGTCCATATACACAATGGAATATTATGCAGCCGTCAGGAGAGATGAAGTCATGAAATTTTCCTATACATGGACGTACATGGAGTCTATCAGGCTGAGTGAAATAAGTCAGAGGGAGAGAGAGATGCAAAATAGTCTCACTCATCTATGGGTTTTAAGAAAAATAAAAGTCATTTTTGCAACAATCCTTAGAGACAATGAGAGGAGGCCTGGAACTTCCAGCTCACTTCATGAAGCTCACCACAAAAAGTGGTGAGTGCAGTTATAGAAATAACTACACTGACAACTACCATAAACATGTGAATGAATGAGGGAACTGGAAAGCCTGTCTAGAGTACAGGTGGGGGTGGGGTGGGGTGGAGGGAGATTTGGGACATTGGTGGTGCTAATGTTACACTGGTGAATGGGGTGTTCTTTACATGACTGAAACCTAATTGTTGTGTATATAAACATTTTTATGGGATTATAATATTACTGACCCTACCCTGATCAGTAGTTGTGCCCTACCCTAGGGTGTGACCTGGCATTCTGCTCCCACCCTAGGGTGGTACCTGATTATGAGGCATAAAAGCAAGGGTCTGTGGAAGGTGAGGGGCTTTTTTTCCTGGGGCCTATTCTTAGGCCTTTTGGCTTCGGCCTATTCATGGAATAAATTGCTGTTTTCTTCGGAAGCCTGACTGCCTGTTGGCTTTCTTCCCGCTGTATTCACTTCAGAACCACCGGCTGAACAGGATAACAGATGCATGGTCCGAGCTGAAGGAGAAAGGCCTCATCCTCCATCCCTCCTTCAGTCAACCTCACTGGGACTGATTTGCAACATTATGGTGCCCAAACAGGGACCTGAACCCTGGACCCTCAGGTTCATCAGGGGCATATTTGCAACACCTAATCAAAATCATATTTGTAATCAAGATGTTTAAATAAAGAAAAAAAGGGGAAAAAAGAAGTGACTCCTGACAGTGCGAAGGATTGGAACTGGTACCAGTAGGAATCAAGGCAAGCATCTTAACCCCTGCACTATCATCTCTCTAGTGTCTACCCTCCCTTAATTGAAGTTTGCCTAGTTATGGTCGTGGCACTTAGGAAAAACCTTTCTTTTTTCCGAGTTGCATAATTTAAAGGGGTCACTCATGGCGCTGAGACATACTTGACTTGCTGCAGCTGGACTCAACTCTGTTTATAGCACAACGGAATGCAAATAGCAGAGCTGCCAGGATTCACTCTGCAAATGTGGGAGGGACGTCAGGGACTTGAACTCATGACCATATGCTCGCAAGACAGGCACTCGAAAGCACTTCACTATTCCTCTGGGCCCTCTTTATGTAATCAAACAATTTTTGTCTGTGTATCTATGTGTCTGCTAATAACTCATAACCTAACAATTAGGAGAATCCCTGGAGATTTGTAAACAATGACTAGGGAAAAACCTTTTCTGCCTCTTAGGGATTTCTAGGAATAATAATGGTAATTGCTAGCATTTATTCGTTTTCATATCTTGCATAGAGCTTTTATGAGAGAGGAACGTATTCTTCCTGCCAAGATTACAATTGAAACATCTGATAAAAAGGAACCCGAAAATGAATGTGCTTACTATTTACAAGCCACAATTTGTTTTCTAGATTTCTCTCCTCATTGATATCTGCCTTTTAATAATAAAGATGATGATCTCTCTGACCACGATGATAATAATAAGTAGCAGCTATGGATATTTATTGAACAACTGAAGATACTACAACAGGAATGGAATGTAGGGCTTATGTGGGCCACCTGAAGCTGGTCATGGTACATGACAGAACAGACAAATATGCCTTTCATTGGCTGCCCACAGCCCATCTTTCTCTATTATATGGCCTATAAATGATGTAATGACTACCTAAATGGCCCCTGGACATATAGTTTCGTTACCCCTGCACACCCTAAAATGGCTGTCATATATTGAGTATTTATTATATTCCAGGTATGTGTTTACACTTTACATGTACTACCTTACTACAAAATTATCACAGAATTTATGCCATATTTTGTAAAAATTAAATGGATCAGAGCAGAGATTGTAAAGAAGGTGTTGGCCTTGCATGTGGCCAACTCAGCTTTGGTCCCTGGTACCCCATATGGTCCCCCAAGATCATCAGAAATAGTCTCAGTCCACAAACCCAGGAGCTAACCCTGAGCTCTACAGTACACTACCAGGTGTACTACAGCACTACAGTTTACTACAGTACACTACTAGGTGTACTGTAAAAAGCAAAACAGGAATGTTGACCATTATGGGAGGCAGTTTTATTTTAGGGTTCTTTTTTTGTTTTGAAGTCATACCTAGCTGTGCTCAGGTTTACTCTTGACTGCACTCAAGAATAACTCCTGATGATGCTTGGGGGACCATGTGGGATACCAGAGATACATGTGAACTAAGTGCCTTGCCTGCTATATTAGCTCTCCAGTCCCTACATGAGGCATTTTAATTGTTTAGTATTACTTTAAAACAAGGTATAACATTGGAACTGGAAATTTATATATATTACTTTGGCAGTGCACCTGACGAAAAAAAAAAAAACGTTAACAAAAATAATTGTTCTTGGGCCGGAGAGATAGCACACCGGTAGGGCATTTGCCTTGCAAGCAGCCGACCCAGGACCAATGGTGGTACAAAGCCTGGCATCCCATATTGTCCCCCATACCTGCCAGGAGCAATTTCTAAGCAGAGAGCCAGAAGTATGCCCCTGAGCACTGATGGGTGTGGTCCAAAAGTAAAAAAAAATTGTTCTTGGGACTGGAGCGGTGGCACAATTGGTAGGGTGTTTATATTGCACGTGCTAACCTAGGATGGACCATGGTTTGATCCCCTGGTGTCCCATGTGGTCCTCAAGTCAGGAGCGATTTCTGAGCACATAGCCAGAAGTAACCCCTGAGCGTCACCAGGTGTGGCCCAAAAAGCAAAAAAAAAAAATTGTTTTTATTAATACCATCAATTTTACAGAGAAAAATTGTTTTCATTAATACCATCGATTTTACAAAGAAAAAGACTTGACATCACATTAATTTGGCATGGGGGAATGGACCACCCACTGTGAGCACAGTTCAGAGCACAACTGGGTGTGGCCCATATAAAACACAAAACAACAACAACAACAACAAAAGGAAGCAGTCAGGCCAGGCAGATAATTCAAAGGAGGGAGCTCATATTTGGCCCAAGTTTGCCCAATACAACATAACCCCTCAAATACCACTAACATAGCCTTGATGGTCCCTAAGATCTCGGTGCACCAGCACTGCACTGCGAAGCTGAGTATTGAATCCTGAATATGGCCCCCAAAATTATCTCTTGGAGTGCCATTGTGGCCCTCTGAGCAGTATTTGGGAGTCCCCTCCACACCCCCAATAATCTACTAGACCTAGAATCAAACCAACTAACCAGTTTCCCAAGGAATTCCTCCCTCCCCCTCCCCTCTCCCTCCCTCCCTCCCCCCTCCCTCCCTCCTCCCCCTCCCTCCCTTCCTACTACTCTTTCCTCCCTCCCTCTCTCCCTCCCTCCCTCCCTCTCTCCCTCCTCCCTCCCTCCCTCCCTCCCTCCCTCCCTCCCTCCCTCCCTCCCTCCCTCCCTCCTTCCTTCCTTCCTTCCTTCCTTCCTTCCTTCCTTCCTTCCTTCCTTCCTTCCTTCCTTCCTTCCTTCCTTCCTTCCTTCCTTCCTTCCATGATGCCTAAGAGTTACTCCTGGCTCTGCACTAAAGAATTACACCTGGAAATGCTGGGGCATATGAGTAATCAAACCCAGGTTAACAGCATGCAAAGCAAGTGCCCTGCCCACTGTACTCTCTCCAGCCCAATTTTCATCTTTATTACATTGAATAGCCTATGGGCCAATCACCTTAACTTTTAAGACAACGTTACTCTGGGATCTCTCTGCAATCCATCCACCAGCTTCCTGTACCCAAACTTTAGGACTCACGACCTCAAGCTGCCCTTGTGCTGCTCATGAGGACCAAACATAAGGCGGGCAATAGGGCAATAGAAGCCAGACACCTCTTGGTTCAAAAGAATTCCCTTCATCACAGTGCAAAGACTTGACTGGCAGAATCCTAGGAATGGAAACAGGATGAGGGGCCAAAAGAAAAAGGACAAGGGGCACCTCCCAGAAAAGGGTGAGAGGACTGAAATCCGATTGGGGATTAGAGGATGAAAAGCTTAAAGTGCTGCAAATTACTAATGGAGAGTTTAGCAATAGAGAAAACTTAAGGGAGTCTGGGGGTGAGGGGGGATTTGGGTCTTTCTTGGACACATTCCACACCTCTTGCTCCAAGCCTTTCTGAGTAATTCTAGGTAGAACACAATCCAAGGTGAAAGGGGAGACGGTAAGGAAATTGTAACACCAAGGGTCCAGCAGAGTCTCCAAACAGGATTAAAACTAACTGGGGTGCAGAGCAGCTGTCGTTACCCAGAAAAGGAGCAAGCCAGCAACACTTTAAGGCCCTCGAGGGAATCGGAAAACTTCCGTCCCTGGAATACATCGACGCTTTCAGACGCCCTTAAGGGCTCCCGAGTATGCTAGGGGGCGTGGCTTGCGGAAGAAGTGGTGCAGAGTGAGCATTCTATTGGCTGCTGGAGAAGAATAGAGGGGCATGGAAACCAATCCTGGAGTTTGCTCACTTATGGGTGGCACTGAGGTACAAGCTTCTTCCGTAGTTCAGTTCTACCCACTGTTAACCTTCTCAGTGTTTTCCTGGGGATGGCTTTGGCTCCTTAAGACCACCTACTAAGTTAGTACTTAGCAAGGGGACAGCACCCTGGCAAACTTAGTGGCATCAGATTAGCATACTAGTAAAAGTGCTACATTTAGGAAATAAATTAAGGAGCCTATTTTCTTTTAATATAACACTATGAAATTTTTTAAAGTATGTATCTTGTGCAATAATTGGGACAGACTAATATTTCTAAAAAACTGTTTCGAGGAGCAGAGTGTGTGCCTTGCACACACTAACCTAGGATGGACCACAGTTCGATCCCCCGGTGTCCCATATGGTCCCCCAAGCCAGGAGCGATCTCTGGGCACATAGCCAGGAGTAAACCCTGAGCATCACCGGGTGTGCCCCCCCCCCAAAAAAAACCATTTCGAGAGTCTACAGACAGTGTAGTGGATAAAATGTTTGCCTTGTGTGCTTCAAACCCAGGCACCCCAAAGGGTCCCTGAGCTCAATAGGAATGCTCAGAGTATACCCTGAGCACAGACAGGTGTGGGCAAATAAAAATAATAAATGAATAAGTAGCTCCTGGTTGAGTCAGATAGTGCAGTGGGTAAGGTGCTTGCCTTGCACACAGCCAACACAGATGCTATCTGTATCACCACAGATCGTTCTCCTACCCCACTCCCTGAGCACTGCCAGGAATGATCCCTGAGCACAGAGGCAGATGGTAAACCCCAGAGCACAGACAATTGGACCAAAATGGCAAAAAAATTTAAGAAATAACTGAAAAGCTTCTCATCAAGGCTAGTTAAAGAGCCCTTAACCACAGAAGAACTGACTTGGGTTTGATTCCCAGCACCTCAGATGGTTCCCAAGAGCCTCTAGAATGACTCCTAAGCATAAAATTAGGAGTAGGCCCAGAGCACAGCCAGGTGGAACCCAACAACAAATATAAATAAATAAATAAATAAATAAATAAATAAATAAATAAATAAATAGTTCCTTTTGCCTGCTTTTTTTTTTTCAAATTTTGCTTTTGGGTTGCAACAGTGGTAGTTGGATTACTCCTGGCTCTGCACTCAGGGATCACTTCCTGTAGACTCGGGGAACCCTAAGAGGTGTCAGGGATTGAACTCATGTTGGCAAAGTACAAGAAAAGTGCCCTATCTGCTCTTGTACTGGTCCTACTTTTTGCCTGAATTTAAGGCCCTACTGCATTTTTAATTCTTCTGGTTTCTGAGTCACACCCAAATGTGCTGAGGAATTACTCCTGGCTTTGTGCTCAAGATTTACTCCTGGCTCTGTGCTCAAGGATCTCTCCTGGCAGGGTTCAAGGGACATAAGAGCCCATTACTGGAAGGCCTGAGGGAGTGTTATGTACCAAACAATCATGGGGCTGAGTGCATGGTAAGTACCTTGCCTGCTGTACTATTGTTCTGCCCCCACCCATTCCTTTTATTCTGGCACCTATATTCACTGGCTATAGTGAGGTGTCCCATACAATTATTCATTTGCTGGCCATCACTTCAAAACCTCACCTCAAAACCTGTGGGTTGAGCTATAAATCAAGAGAAGTAATTTTCTGTGAACTAACCTAGTTTATATTAAAAAAAAAATGCTTAAAAAGATATCAGAGGTGGAGGGGATATGTGTTCAAAGGAGAACACCAGTTTCTCCAGAGTGGAAAAATCAGAGACATAGATACAAGCAGGCAAGATACAGATTCAAGGGAGAACAAGGGCATTAATTGCAAAGCAGAGTTCATTTTCATGAAGGAGAGAATGGCTTCTAGGTAAGCAATATGAGCCTAATCCGAAGAGATAACAAAATAGCACATTTTACTTATTCCATTTAAAAAGAAAGCTGAGCCCTTCGTTTTGATCTTCTAATAAGGCATTTAAAAAATCCACACATGATCTTAACAAACATTATTCATGTGCTGGGATGTGTTAACACTGACTTTTCAAAGAATTACTCCAGCTTCTCTAGGGGGTAAATATTCTGTTGGATATTAAAGTAGATGAGAGCTTGGAGGCATCAGAACACAGCTATATATCTGAATTGTACAACTCATGTACCACGTTTTCATTTTGTGGTAACAACCTTCTTCAGATTTTAATTTAGCTTCCCTTCCAAGTCTGCCCACAGAGAGAAAATTGATATGTTCAAATCAAACCTGAATGTGAACAAACTGTCTTTGTAAATTAATCAATTGGCATTCCGGTTTACACATCAATCTCTTGTGAATATCCTGAGCATGAGTCCACATTCCCAGCATCAATCAATGCTGTGACGTTGAAATTTAAGTTTAAGGACATTCAAAACCTATGCCCAGATACCAAGCTGTGGTTAGTGCTACACTGTTAGGCTTCTTGCCAAACAGTTTTCCTCTCCTGGCAACTCTCAGATATCCCTGGGAGCCTGCCATGTAAAATAAATATAACAGTAATAAAGTCATTACTGAGCAGTTTGAGATGAGTGAAAACAGATAATGCACTCAATCCACGTATGGTAATATCATTGCAGTAATTCAAATGATATTTGAATTATATTTGAATCAGGGGTCTCAAACTCAATTTACCTGGGGGCCACAGGAGGCAAAGTCGGGGTGAGACAGGGCCGCATAAGGGATTTCACAAAAAAAAGTCCTCAAACGTCATTATTAACAGTTTTAATTATTTCTTCTGAACATGAATAGAACATTGAGTGAAGATCATGATCAGTTCTTCTGAACATGGCATCTTTTGCCTATTCCTTGCTGCCAGAGACTTGACAGCACTTCTTCTCACAAATCTGAACCACATTTGGCTTTAGAGAGGAAGCAGTTGAGACCCTCAGTAAGGCTTGAAGATGATCATCATTAAGTATAGACCTGTACTTTAACTTATTGAAGTTCGATGTGGAGAATAACTTCTCACACAAATATGTGCTCCCCAAAAGGCACATGGTGCGCTTGAACATTCGGGAAAGCTCAGGGAAGCTGGGGGGCAATTCTCTCAAAAATTGCCTATGCATGTCTACTTTCCCACTAATCTCCCTGAACTTGGCTTTGAGATTAGAGTTGCATTGCAGGTCAATGAGCTCTATTTGAAGCACAGGAGGGGCATCTTGCACATAAAAAGAAAAGGGGTCCACAAAAATTTGGAAAGTGGCTCTGTGCTTTTTGAAGTCTGCAAATCTGTGATCAAATTCCTTCTCTATCTTAAAAATAGCATCAACAGTCTGGCGTGGGGAGGATCTCAGTCCCCTGGACTAAGTGGTCAGCCCAGGGGTCCTATGGCTAGCTGTCCTGCCCATAACCCCCAACATACCAGTCTAAAGGAATCAGAAGTCCTGGTATGTTGAATCTTCTGAGCCCAGCTCCTGCCTCTGTAGTTTGTGTATGCATTGGGGAGGAGTTTCTCTCCTCCACCCTTCTCCCAGGTCCCGATTTACCAGGCCTGGCCCTGAAGACCAGTCTGGCGTGGGCAACTCCCTGATTTTTTTTATAAAAGTATAGTCCATTTGTTTTAAATAGATATGCTCTCTGTACAATAATTTATGAATTAATGTTCTTGTTTGGGGGTATTGGGTTTTTTACATGCCAAGTGGTCTCAGGGCTTACTCCTAACTCTGCACTCAGAAATCATTACTGTCCAGGTCCAGTAGACCATAAGGAACACTGGGGATCAAGCCTGGGTTTGCAATGTGAAAGACAAGCACCATACTCCTATACTATTATTTTTACCCCTTATGAATAAATGTTTTATGAAACCTATTTTACCAAACTCTTCAAGGTACATGCAGCACAGAATATAGTATACCCAAATTTATCATTAATTTATAAAAATAATAATCTAACCATAGTAAGAATTAAATATTTAGCAATTATATTTGCCTTTTTAGTATTTTGATAGGATATCAGACCCCACAAATGCAGTCACCATGTTTGCATTCAGGCAGCTCCATAGACTCTGTATTCTAGAAACAGATGTATGCCAAGCCATGAAGTCATGGGTCCAACAGCCACGCAGCTGAAAGCTGGCAATTTTCGGAGAAAAGGGAAGGCCAAGTCACCACTCTACCACTCCAGCTACACTCATTACACACAACCACCATTTTACCACTACTCTACAACTCTCTGCAGAGACACCAATCTTACCAAAACTCCAGGTATATCAGTGTTTGAGCTGACATCCCAGGATATTTTTGAAGTAATTGCAGGCACCATCCTGTACCTTCTCATACTTCCAGAAGCCCTGGAAGCCTAAAACATGCTCCACAAAAGCCACAGTATGGGGCCCGGAGAGATAGCACAGTGGTGTTTGCCTTGCAAGCAGCCGATCCAGGACCAAAGGTGGTTGGTTCGAATCCCAGTGTCCCATATGGTCCCCTGTACCTGCCAGGAGCTATTTCTGAGCAGACAGCCAGGAGTAACCACTGAGCACCGCCGAGTGTGACCCAAAAACCAAAAAAAAAAAAAAAAAAAAAAAGCCACAGTATCAGCAATAGTTCCCTGGGCCACATGGCCTCAAAACTACATTTTAATACTGTCACACACCAATTTAGATACCAGTGTGTGTTTTAAGGCATCAAATGTTCAGGAAAAATAAGTACTAGAATAACCAACTAGCCACAAGAGCTTACTAGACCTTCTGACAATGACTTAATAACCTCATTGTGAGATATAATAATTTTTACAAATTTTCTTGTTGCTGTACTCTTTTTCCTTTCTCCTTTCTTTTGTTCTTTCCTTTTCTTTTCTGGATTTTTAATTTTATTTTTTATTTATAATAATAATATAATATAATATATAATAATAATATAATAATAAGTTTTATTTTGACCAAAGTGGATTACATATCTTTCACAAGAATATTTTAGGTACATAGTGATGTTGAATTAGGACAACCAAAGTTGTCCTCCCTCCACCCTTGTTCCCAGTATGCATCCCATATCCCCTTCCTTTACCCTCCGGGCTGCTAGTATAAGTGGTCCTCTCTGTGTCTAACTTGTTGTAGATTGGGTATCGATTCTGTTGTCGTTGGCTTTGGGTTCGGTGTTTAAGTCTGATAATTTTTTATTTATACTCAATGTTCATACTACTGTTTGGTCTTGCTACTCTCCATTATTTTCCTCTCAATTTGTGAGGCGAAACAAGATGGTTCAAGTTATGTGGTTCTGTTTGAAGGAAAGAAAAAATAAAATGGGGCCAAAAAAAATTCAAACAAGCAAAAAATGGGCAGAGTCCTTCTAGAAGCTATAAATATCAATTTGAGAGAAGAAAGGGGAAAAGGAAGAGAAACATAACAACAATACAAAAAGAAAATCAAACAAAAAATTCAAAAAGAACCACAGCAATAAAGACATCCACCACACAATAACCACAGTCCTGAAATAAAAAACAAAACAAAGTCAAAAATACAAACAACAACAATAAGAAAACCTCTGGTTTTTCCTTTTTTAATCATTTTGATCCCACTTACCTGGAAACAAATGTATTGTGATAAATTGTGTCAACTATGTGATACATAGTCTTTAAATAAAGTAAGTTATTAAAAAATAATTCCAAGGAGCCAGAGTGCTAGCACAGTGAGTAGGTGTTTGCCTTGCATGCAGCCAACCAGGATTAGATTCTTGACAACACATATGGTCCCTCTAACCTGCCAGGAGTAACATCTGAGTGCAAATCCAGGAGTAACCTTTGAGCACCACATGGTGTGGCACCCACCAAAGAAAAGAACTCCCAGAGGAATTTATTGGGTCATCTTGACATGAATGAGGCTCTAAAATGTTGTCCAAGGACATTTTCAGTAAGGCCTCCTTTTCTTGTTCATAAAAAGTGTATCATTAAAATTTAGGCCACATCTTTGAATACTGGAGGAGCTGCTCTCACTGTGGGAAAGAACTTGGGGCATTGCCAGACCCCTGCTGGGATTCAGATCTTTCAGTCAGGTCTCCCAATAGGACGACTTTTCCTATAAATTGCCTGCGACTCTTCCATCTAAGACTCCCTTGCAGACTAGCTTTTTCTCCCCATAAAGACAAAAGAAACCTAAGAATCACACCACTGCCACGACCAAGAATCATTCTGCAGAGCCTGGAAGCAAAAAGATATTGTTTCTGTCACTGCCTGATTTTTCCATACTAAATAATATAAGGCATACTAACAAAAGAACAAGTTCTGGGGGCTAGCAGTACAATGGATAGGGCAATTGTCTTGCAGTTGGCCAACCCAGATTTGATCCCCAGCATCCCATATGGGCCCTTGAGACTGTCAGGAGTAACCTACCTAGGAGTATCACCAGGTATGGCCCAAAGAGAAAACAAACAATCCTCTCCCAGCAAAGAAAATAAAAAAACTCATATTTTGAGTACCCAGTATAAGCCAGGAGAGAGCTAAGATTTCCCAATATACTGAATGACCAAAGGGCGACAGAGACATAGTACAGAAGTAAGGTGCTTGGCTTGCATGAAGTCTTTTAGGCAGGTGCACTCAGCTTCTCAATCACCAGCACCACATATGGTCCCCTGAGCACCCTCATGGGTCATTCCTGAGTACAAAATCAAGAATAGCCCCCTGAGCACCTTAGCTGTGGCCAAACACTCTCCCCATAAAAAGGTCTAGTTTTAGATTTTATTTGGGGAGGCATACCCTGCAGTGCTCTGGGCTTACTCCTGGTTCTGTACTCAGGGCTCATTCCTGAAAACTTGAGCAGTTTATGTGCGAGGCAATAACCTTACCCTCTGTGCTATCTCTCCAGCTCCAAATCTTGATAAACTTGTGATAAACAAACCTACCATGCCTCACTTACATCCCTTCTCTCAATATATAACCCTGGTATATAAGCACCCAATTCAATTTCTTTAGGGAGGCTATTTATGTTTTAATTTTATTTTTGAAACAATTGTGATCTACAGAGTCCTTCATAGTTGAACTTCAGTGACCACCAGTATCAAATTCCCTCCATTATGGGACCCAGTGTGCATCCTATACCACCACCCTTTAACCCCCGGCCTGCCAGTATAACAGTCCCCTTTAAATTTAGATTGATTCTATTATCGTTGACTTTGTCTTGGATATTTAGATCTGCCCTTATTTATTTCCCCACCAATGCATCTGAGACCACTTGGCCCCTGGACCCTCAGCCTTTCTTTATGCCTTTATTTTTAGTTTTATAGAAAAATGAGGAAATATGTGGTAAAATAAAGTAATCTGTGTCCCAAGGCTCTATGGAAAAGGCAATAGTCCCGATTTAAAAGAGATAAAAATTACAATAAATAAGACAACAAGGTGTGTGCATGGCAGGTTGTTGTTGTTATTGTTGTTGCTGTTGTTTCATAGGGACATCAAACTAAGGGGAAAATAGAAAGGAAAAACCTTTGGCCTATAAATAGGGAGACCTTACCCATGAATCATCGTGCCATAAGACCAACTACAGACTTTAAGCATACTAAGTTGTCTAACCCCAAAGTCCTCTGTTGTCCCAATAAAAGTTCTTTACAGCATGATTGTTGTGTTCAGGTGTTTGTAGTTAGAGATCCCAGTTTTTGTATAGATCCTATGTCGAAGTCAAGGTGACACAGAGTGTCTTCTTGTTTCATCTCACCATTAGGTAGCAATGCAGAGAACTCTGCCCTGAAAGCTGGTTGTTGCTCTTACCAAGTTGTCAGGGT